>NW_021628098.1:0-86388 GCF_004785775.1 Grammomys surdaster
GGGAGGGAGGCAAAGAAGGAGGGAGGGGGAGGAAGGGAGGGGAAAGGGAGGGAGGAAACGAAGGTAAAGAAAAGAAAGATCAACTGTCCTTTGAATTCAGAAGAGTTGTTTCCATTGCTATAGCAACCATTCCAAACTTAAAACAATTACAATAGGAATCATTGTATTATCTTATAGATTACCTAGCTCAGAATAGGCTTAGCTGGTCACTCATGTCAGTGTTTCCTACTCAATAAAATTGCATGGAGATGAAGCCCCATGGAGCTAGAGAAGCTGGGGACTTGACATAGCTATATGTTCTGTCGTCTCCGTGATGTCTCATTGTGTAAGTTACATTTAGTTTCCCCAAGGCATTTTGGAGAGAGAAATCAAACTACTTACCTAGTGCTGCAGGGCTCCAATGCCAATCTTCAGATACAAGTGAATTGGACATTAGGTTGCCTTGCTAGCTTATCTTCAGAAGCCATACAGAATCACTGCTACTACATTCTGGCTGTTAGAAGCAAGCCACAACCTCCCCAAATTAAATAGATAAGACGTGGACTCAACTTGGAAGGGAAAGTACCAGTATTGTAGATGGACAAGCAGAATGGAGGATAGAGTTGTGGCCATCTTCACAAACATAGTATAGATAGCCCATCCTCTGTCTTACTGACAAACTATGCTCATCTTCTCCCCCACCACAAACCCCACCCCACACAATTTCATTCCTTTCAGCATTAGTCTGTGACCTGATGCTCATTGTCTACAGTAGACTCAACTGTTCTTCTTAGGTAAGTTACTTTACACAAAGCATCTGAAGACCATCCCTCTTGGTCTGAATCCTTATAAACCAATGAGACATATTACCTGCCTCTCACATACCCACCACATAATAGAAAAACATAGGTTAACCACAAGAGGCATTTCCAGTGGATTTGGGTGAATGAAAGTATAGTCAGCTCCTGGCAGGCTTTGGTCCATCTTGTTTCCAGTTCTGTGTTTTGGGCTCAATTCTCACTCTGAGTTTTGTTCTCCATGGTTCTTGGCTCTGCCCTCTGGGGTCCTTTGCCCTTTGAATAACGTTTCCTTTGTGATAATGAGTGATCCATATATAACTCTGAGTAACTTTCCAATTTTCTTCCTGCCTAGAGTGGTCTCATTGCCCAGAGGCCTCTCTGCCTATAATTTTGCCTTTGATCCTTTTAGCTTCAAACTGACAATGTTTCTCAGAGAAGGTATTACAAAATTCAGTAGGCTTTCTATGAATCTTACCAGATTTTCTTCTCATGAACAAAAGCTATAGTCACAGATACCTTAAGAGAAACCTTTCTATACTCTGAGTTCCCGGTTGACATTATGGGCCCTTAGATGCTTAGAATCCTTGTAACATTTAACAGAGAGACTGCAGTGTTCTAGGGTCCTCAGAAAGCCTTTTATAGTTTGTAATAGTCTGCGAGGTCTCCCTGGAGTTCCAGGGGATTTTGTAGTCTCACCATAGATTTTATCTTGAGCTTAAAAATCTTCCGTGTTTTGCTATCTGGGAGGCAGGAAGGGACCGAAAGTCCTGCTGCATAAGAGACAAGCGTGCTTCCTTATCTGGGCTAGCTAAATGGAATGTTTTTAAAACTCCTGTTCAAAGAAGACACAAGCCTGTCTAGATTTAATGAGATGGGAAATAGTCTGTGCTTTTTGATGGGAAATTTAAGACTTTAGGAGATATGGTATGGAAAATCCTACTGGAACTATCTTTGGAAAATGCTAATAATCACTGTAAGAATTAAATAATCACTGTAACATGAAAAACTGTTTTTAAACAGGCATCAATATTAAAATGTGCAGCAGTTACCAGGGAAAGCTATATTTTTATCCTTAAAAGTTTTCTTTGTCTAAAACAGTTCCTGGAGCCTAGCTTTGAGATTGCTTTTGAAACGTGTAGGAGATTCATGATAGCTGAAGGCTTCCGTGCTACTGTGGCAATTGTTGAGAAGGAACAACTTTATGCTATTTAATTTTCTTTATCTTGAATATTCTTTAATTTAAGTTTCTTACTTTGGCAATTTTCTTGGTATTCTTGGATTCCAGGAAGCAGAATAGTCTACAATCTTTTTCTTAGATGTTTCTTCTGGTACGATTAACCTTGCAAATGGAAACAAAACAAAATCAGTTCTCTTAACCTCTCAGCCTTTCTGTTCGTCTATAAAGCGAAACTTAGAAATGTCTAGCAGCAGTCAGGTGTGGCTTGTGTAAGTAGACAGGGACACCTTCCTCAGAACCTTCGACGTGGATCTGGAGAGAGGGTAATCAGCAAAAAGCTTGTCACATAGTATGGATCCATACTCACCATACCCACATAAAAAGTCAGGCATGACGGGATATGCCTGTAATCTTAGGAGCTTAGTGACCCGCTGGTCTTGCTGAATCAGTGCCTGTCAAGTTCAGTGCTTCAGGAGGAAAAGTTGGAACGTAATAGAGGAGAAACCCAGCATGCCTCCAGCCTCCATAAGCACACGCATACAAATGTACATGAACATGTTTATAACACACATGTGGACACAAAAATAACAATGTGTCTTGGGTCTGTCTTTCATCCCAGAACTGGACTAGGATTTCAGGAGGACAGACTTTCTGGACAAACTGTAGTTAACTAGCTGTGTAACTTCATTAAAACCTTTGCTCCCTTTTACTATGCTGGAATAAGGAGACACGGGACTGTCATCAGGAAATATTTGTTGAATATATTCTGTTGACAAAGCGTCCTTATACAATTTAGTGGTAAAGGAATTTTAATTGTGGTTCAGCTCACAGTGAGAATAGCAGACTTGAACCATGCAGTTTACTCGCAAAGATGTTTTTAGGGCTATCGGCTGTGAGTTGAGCTCCCCAGTCACTTCCTTCAGAGGGTCCCTGCTTCTGACATGCTGGTTCAAGATTCTGTTTCCCAGCAAAACCTGCTGATAGATTCTTGGGCTTTAACCTCTTACACTTTCCAACATTTCACCACACCCAAAGAGTAACTATACCTAGGTAAAGTGAATGGAAGAACAATTTGTTTATAGGAAAGGGCTGTACTCAGCTGAGTATGTTGAAGATCCAAGATGAAAGTGAGTGACATATATTTTATTTTGTGATGACTTTTAATTTTTATTGGTTACTTTATTTATTTATATTTCAAATGTTATTTCCATTCCCAGTTTCTCCTTCACAAACTCTCTATCCCTTTCCCCCTCACCCTACTTCTATGAGGGTGCTCCCCAACCCACCCACTCCTGCCTCACTGCCCTATGCTAAGGCACCTAAAGCAGCATTTTTAAATATTATTCATGTGGGCCTTATGTCTCTGTTTTGTTTCTTCACATCGTCAAAGTTTTCACCTGGAATTGTTATTCCATCTGTAGCAGGTTATGGTGTATGTCTGAGGTCACACATAACCAGATGAGGTTATGGCGTGTGTCTGAGGTCATAACCGAGTCACACACAAAAAAAGATGTTCTATTAAGCAAAACACAGAAGTTCAAGACTTTACTTTTATACAGAAAGCGGTTTGATAAGATTTTCTATTAAGCAAAACACAGAAGTTCAAGAGTTTATTTTTATACAGAAAGTGGTTTGATAATTCATGGTTTCACCTGTCGTTTCTCTGTGTTGCGCTTGAGAGGATTTGAAGTGCATGCGTACAAACTCTGTCCTTTGACATACTGTCTTTGGCAGTACTTCTTAGGTTAGTTCAGTGTGACAATATTCCACACTGTAGTTATTGATTTTCATAGCCTCTTTCAATCCTAACATTTGAGGGTTTAGAACAGTGGCTCTCAACCCATGGGTTACAACTCTTTTGGGGGTCAAACCACCCTTTTACAGGGGTCACCAAAGACCATCAGAAAACATGGGTATTTATAACCGTAGCAATGTGGGAGCAGGACCAGGGATGGGTATGTGCGTGTGAGAGGTGACAGAGACACGTGATGAATCCTGGGACTCTGACTCCAGAGACCAGCATCAGGATGCAGAGCTGATCTTATTACACAGCTCATAAGCTTATATACAGTGTTTTATATAAGCTTGTTCATATTTCTCCAATCTGTCCTTTCCCTTGAGTATGGGGAGCAATAGTACTTATTTTTTTATTGGATGTTTTATTTATTTTTCATATGTTGTCCCCTTACCCCATCCCCCACCCACCCAGGAACCCCCTATCCCCGAACCCCTCCTCCTTCTTTTCTGTGGATGTAACCTCTATCAACCCCCCCCACTCCCACCTCCCCACCCTCAAAATTCCCACCCCCTGGGGCGTCCAGCCTTCATGAGGTCAAGGTTCTCTTCTTCCACCTATGCCCAGCAGGGCCCTCCACTCTTACCTATTCAGCTGAAGCCCTGGATCCCTCTCTAAGTGCTCCCAGGCTGGTGGTTTAGACCCTGGGAGCTGTGGTTGGTTGATATTGTTGTTCTCCTCATGGTGCCGCAAATCCTTTCAGCTCCTTCAGTCTTCACTCTAACTCCTCCATTGAGAACCCCATTATCAGTTCAATGGCTAGTTGTGAGCATCTGCCTCTGAATATGTCAGACTCTTGCAGACCTCTGAGGAGACATCCATATCAGGCTCTTATCAGCATGCACTTCCTGACTTCCACATCAGCATCTACCTTTGGTGACTGCACATGGGATGGTTACTCAGGTGGAATGGTCTTCAGATGGCCCCTCCTTCAGTTTCTGTCCCTCACTTTGTCTCCATATTTGCTCCCTTGAGTAATTTGTTGCTCCTTCTAAGAAGGACCGAAGCACCCCCACTTGGTCTTCCTTCTTTATGAGCTTCATGTGGCCTGTGAGTTGCATCTTGGGCATTTCAAGGTTCTGGGCTAATATCCAATAATCAGTGAGTGAATACCATGTGTGTTCTTTTGTGATTGGCTTACCTCACTCAGGATGATAATTTCTAGTTCCATCCATTTACCTAGGAACCTCTCGAATTCATTGTTTTTAATAGCTGAGTAATACTCCATTGTGTAAATATACCACATTTTTTGAATCCATTCCTCAGTTGAAGGACATCTGGGTTCTTTCCAGCTTCTGGCTATTATAAATAAGGCTGTTATGAACATAGTTGAGCATTTTTTAAATAGTTGTAAATTAAATGAATTCAGTGCAGAATTTTCCCTTGTTGCAATGGGAAATCATTATATTTAGATCTTAAGAGTTTTATTACTTTGTTGTTGCTTTCAGTTATTCGAGAAGTTTAGTCCATGTCATCTTTGTCAAACAACCTACTTATAGATCTGGTTAGTCATTACTTAGATTTGGGTCAGAAAATGTGCATTTAGGATTTATGAATTATGATAATAGCACTGTTACGAGCAGTGATAATTATTATAGCTTTTCACCAAGTGTCCTAACTACTCTCTTTATATTACAGACACACCAGCCTCAACATTTCTAGGATAAAGAAAATAAATAACTTTACAAGTCAATAACAATAAGATAACATCCCTGAAAGCTGAGCTCAGAACTGCCAGCTTCTAGATGTCTGCCAGTAACCACAGGGGTATACTCCAGTGGTCCTCAATGGAGGGAAGTTTGCCCTTTCCCTCAGAAGTCACATGGGAGTTTGGTGTTGGTACCTAATGATAGAGAACAGGGATGCTGGTAAATGCTGTATAGTAAGGACCCTCATCCCTATAAAGAACTACCCATCGCCAATGAGCATAGCACCAACTCTAAGAGAACCTGAGCTACTCTATCAAGAATAAGAATCTAAGTCAAAGTTTTATTGAATTCACATAAAAATGCACAAGCAGCAAAGTTTAAAGAACTTCTGTGACTTTAAGAACTCTGTTTAAAAAATTACCTCTCTCTCTCTCTCTCTCTCTCTCTCTCTCTCTCTCTCTGTGTGTGTGTGTGTGTGTGTGTGTGTGTGTGTGTGTGCATGTGCAAGCATTCAGTCCATTGTATCAGGGAGCAAGGTCAGGTCATCACATTTGACAGGAGCTGCCTTCATCTACTGAGCCATCATGGCAGCCAGGAACTCACGTCTTTTAAGATAACCATAAGTGCATCGGTTGCTATAATTTTTCAGCTGTAAAATTACTATCCTTTCCTTTTATTTATATGTTTTAGGATGTTCTTTACTTACATAAACTATATAATAAGTTCTAGATAGTCCAGCAAAAGGTCTCTGTTACATTCCTTGACTTGGAACATTGTGCCCCACGAGAAAGCTACCAAAACTGAAAGAATATAAGGAACTGTCAACATCACAGGGAGATACAAATATATTTTCAAGTAGCTGCCATTTCTCCTTGCAAGAGTCTTGATGAAGTAACAGTGTTTATTCACATTGTGACTTAGTCTTGTTTCAAGATTGGACAGAGTTCTGCACCATTTCTAGGTAAACAACTCCTGCACAATTTTGTTAAAAACTCTTTCTTAACCCAATGACCCTTTATTAAATTTAGTCATTTTCAAATTTAGTCATTTTGTTATGTTTTATTTTTATAACTTCTCCAGATCACTAAAGAGAAATAGTTTCTTGATCAGAAGTGTTATTTCTGGTTGCAACACACCAACAAGATTAAAAAAAAAAAAAGGATTCAAGACTAGTAGCTTGAGCAAGTAGAGTATCTAAAGCAACCCGTGAAACATAATCATTGAAATAAATCAGCTTTGCACATTTCTAGTCACTATAGTTGGTGGGTTTGATTTGCGTGCATTTCACCAAATCTCCCCTTTTAGCAGTAGTAGGAATGGACCCTAACAGGGACTCTCATCCAACCTATGAGTGTTTCTCAAAGAAACTCGTGCTGCTGTCTTGGTGCAGAAGGATTCTACTCAACCAAAACCAGTAGATACCCAACACACTGGCATTTTTTTTCTGCTCTACCAAATAGCTTGAAAGTCTGAGAATGTTTCCAATGTTTAAATTGTCATACTGCATCTTCTACTGGTCGTTTGCTACCATCCAACTTCTAAAAGCCTATCCTTGCCTTTTCCTTATTATCACCAATAGTTTGCTATCAGTGGAACAACCTAGTATAATCTCTAGACATACAATATATGTAAAAGTAGCAAAATTAAGGTGAATATATCCTTGGATATTTTAAGAGATTGTTTAAAACAAACCTTGTTTTATGGTACCTCAAAAGTCATTGCTATATCTGTAAGAAACATAGTTGTTTTAATATATATCCTTAGTGTTACAGCATCCCAGAAACTAATGGGTTATTAAAAAAAAGTTCAACTAAATATAATGTAGAAGGTGACCATTATATAGAAATGCATACATTCAAATGTTACAACAAAATGTTCTAATTGCTAAGATGAGTAACACAAAGGCATCATAGCACATCTGAAACCTGATGGTGGTGTTAGAGTGTAAGTGTGGAAAGATAAAAACCTAGACATCCTGTGGTTTAGCTTACAGCATCAGAGATCATTGTATACAAAGTAATGTTTGTTTAGTAAATGCATATCTATAGAACTCAGGCAGGACGTGGGGAATAAAATCGATGCATAGTTTATTATATGTAATAGAACCCTGCCTAACAATATTATTTAGGATTGGAAATGGGAATGGAAAAACATATAAAACAAGATTTATGAAGAAAGGAATTTTGACAAGCAATGATAATGAAACATTTTCTCTTTTCTAAAAATCTTATTCTTCCCCAAATCATTACCAGCTGCAGTATATTCTGACTAATTGCAAGTGCATCATAAGGAACACAGCATGACAGAAGCCCTAAGTGCTATCAGTATGGTGCCTGTTGATTTTAAACCCTGGTGTTCAATGTAATTCGTGCCTTATTCACACTTGGGTCATTAATTTCTAAAAGACTTTATCTTTTAGAGAAGTTTTTGTCTCCTAGCAACATTGAATATAAGACACAGAGATAGTCATGACCTCATATCCCCTATCCCATGCACATAAAAAGCCCTCCTCCCCCATTGTCAATATCCTTTTCCAGTGAGGCACAGTTGGTTGCTACAGCTGACGAACCTACACAAGGACCATTAGCACTTAAAGTCCACAGTATATCCTGAGATTCCTGTGATAGACTCTATCCATTTGTGAAAATATTTAAGTGCCAAATGCTCATCATTAATAATTAATAGTATTCTAAAGAACACTTTCAATGACCCCTTTCAATGCCCCCAAAGTGAATTGTGTTTTATTCATTACCTTGGTTAGCATTAATTGTCAACTTGACACAGTCTAGAGTCTTCTGTGAGATGGACCTTTCGGTTTGCTTGGAGGAGTTATCTTGATGCCCTAATTAATGTGGGAAGACCCATCTTTACGATGGACAGTCTAATATCTTAACAAGAGATCCTTGGCTATAGGAGATAGAGAAGGTGGGTAAGTCCTAGGGAGCATATGATGTTCTCTGTTGACTGTGGTGCAGTGTGATCAGATACTTCAAGCTCCTACTGCTTGACTCCTCACTGTGGAGGCCTGTATCTCCAACTGTGAACCCAAACAAGCTCTTTCTTCTTTAGGATGCTTTTGTCAGGATGTTTTTATCAAGACATTTTGTGACAATAACAGGAAAAGAAACTAAGACACCCATGTCATCATTTTCAGAGAATTACTACTAGGATTATCTCGAGTCACTTACTATAGTAGCTTCACGTCTTCAGCATTGTGCCAAATTTTACTAAACGGTACAGGTTATTGGCTCAGGTGCCACTCATGAGCAGTATATTGTTATATTTTGATGGGATTTTATTTACATTTATCAGCAGAAAGAGAAAATTTTTTTCAGACAAATTTTCAGGAAGCAAGTTGGCGACAAAAATCTCTTCCTTACATATAAAGTTGTGGACTGGAGAGATGGCTCAGTGGTTAAGAGCACTGACTGCTCTTCCAGACATCATGAGTTCAATTCCCAGCAACCACATGGTGGCTCACAACCATCTATAATAGAATCTGATGGCCTTCTGGTGTGCCTGAAAACAGCTACAGTGTACTCATATAAATATAATAATTAAATCTTTTAAAAAATTTGCAAGTCTGAAGTTCTGGACAAGTGCTTACCAGTGGAGAAATATATTATGCTAGGTCTTTTTTTTTTTCGAGACAGGGTTTCTCTGTGTAGTCCTGGCTGTCCTGGAACTCACTCTGTAGACCAGGCTAGCCTCGAACTCTTGAAGTCAGAAATCCGCCTTTATGCTAGGTTTCCATAGAGAGATGAGAGATGGATAGATAGATAGATGTGTGGGTAGGTAGATGGAGGGAGAGAGATATGGATAGATAGGCAGATAATTTCAATGAATTGTTTCGTTGGATGATTAGTGAAACTGTGGGAGCTAGCAAGTTTGTGCCCTATGGATCAGCCTAGAAGGCAGAAGATTTAGGGAAGACTCAGTGTTACGGGTTCATAGCAGAAATCCTTTTTCCTCATGGGACTATGGCCTCTCAGGCTTTTCTCTTAAGACATTCTTCAGCTGGTGGCATATGGCTCATCTCCATCTTTGTGTGTAGTCTGTTACTATCCCGTCTAGTGACTAGATGTTCATCATTTCCAAAGTACCATCAAACAAACACCTAGACTGGTGGTTGATCAAAAATATGTCCCATTTCCTAAACCACTTGATGCACAATCACATATATACCAAGAGATATACATGTACTTGCCCAGTAGATTCACAAATAGTTTATTTATCCTTTTTGTTTGTTTTGTGCTTTGTTTTTGTTTTTTTGAGACAGGGTTTCTCTGTGTAGCCCTGGTTGTCTTGGAACTTGCTCTGTAGACCAGACTGGCCTTAAACTCAGAGACACCCCACACACACACACTTCTGCCTCCCAAGTGCTGAGATTAAACATGTGCACCACCACTACCAGGCACTTTATCTTATTCTTGGTCTTTCCTTTTCTAAATACTACTTTTCCCTTAATTTTTATGCCTTAAACTGTAAATACACAAAGATCTTCAAAGCCTAGGGAGTGGGATGCTTTTCAACCTACTCTCTTCCCCATCATGTATCACCAATGACTGGGTTTCCTTGTGCGATCAATCTTGTGAGTAATTGTATGGAAACAGCACAGTACAATGCTGGACAAGTACCATTGTTGCCTAAAAAAGGATAGTTACATGTAAAGTCTGAAAAGCAGTCTGAAGCTTTATTTATACAGTTAAGACCTAGATTATGATGCACAGAGTCTAGGTACTATGTAGAGTGAACTAACTCATGAAAGAGATAATTTGACAAAGAATTTTATCTGCTTTTACCTTGGTTTCCAAAATCATGGCTTTACCAGCACAAGATATTGAGGTTTATTGTCATTTAAAGAATCTGTCTTTTCACCTGAAAGGGTAAACTTTTCTAGTTCATCTAAGTACTTGTAAGTCTCTGCTTTAGCCACAGAATTGTCTATAGTCTATAGCTATATATTTCCTTACCCAATCTTTAGTTTCTCCTCCAAGATACAGATAAACTAGAATCACTTTTGAGTAGCAGTGTGATGGTTTGTATATGCTTGGCCCAGGGAGTGGCACTGTTTGGAGGTGTGGCCTCTTGGAGTAGGTGTGGCCTTGTTGGAGTAGGTATGCCACTGTGGGCTTAGGCTTTAAAACACTCATCCTAGCTGCCTGGAAGTAGTAGTCTTTTTCCTAGTAGTCTTAAGATAAAGATGGATAAAGATGTAGAACTCTCAGCTCCTCCTGCACCATGCCTGCCTGGATACTGCCATGCTCCCACCTTAATGATACTGGATTGAACCTCTGAACCTATAAGTCAGCCCCAATTAAATGTCATCCATATAAGAGTTGCCTTGGTCATGGTGTCCGCTCACAGCAGTAAAACTCTAACTAAGACAAGCAGTAAAATGTTATAATACTATGATATCTGAAGTTCAGTTCCAGATGGTAACTAAGTTTGAGATCTGTGAGTTTTCAACTAGTTCAACTAGTAATGCTTCCTTTTTTTTCCCACTGAAACTAGCATGTGTGGCAAAACTGGGTATTCACCTTCAATCCTGAGGGCAGAGCTATGAGCCAGAAACATATGCCATGACTTTAAAGATTTAAATAAATTTACTGAATATGTGTTGTTTGACTTTCAAACAGATCTCCAGAATTTACCTGGCTCTATTGGTCTTCTTAGATTTTTCTCTACTTCCTTTAGCCTATATCTTTCTTGTGAACATTTCTCCCTATGACAGTTGTTTCTCCTCTGGACTTAATGCTGTACCCATCACTTTGTTTTAAGGCTATAACAGTAACAATTGCAGTAGACTGCTCTGCCAGTGTTACCAATTGCTATATGTCATGGCCATGTACTCTAGATTGTAAGGCTTTTGTGATGTACTCTAGATTGTAAGGCTTTTGCGCATTTGACTATTTTGTCACAGTGGCAGCTGACACAGCTACCCCGCTGCCTTTCTAGCTGAAGGAAGATCTAGTGATACTCCAGTGTCTCCAGACTATCAGCTATCCTGAGGTTAAACATCCTCCCATGAACCCACACTCTTTGAAACTCATGGCCCCCTTTTTCACTAATTGTTGTTGCATACATATATGTAACATACATATATTATTCATAAATACAACCTGCTTAATGTGCATTCTGTTACTTGTCTGGGTATATTATCAGAGCGGTCCACTTACTATTGGATAACCAATGAATGTACTTGTCTCGTGGGAAGACTATTTGTGTTCACTCAGCACTCCTTTATTACCTGCATTCTTTGTGTAGGGTTGAGCCCTCATGAGCTTTCCCTCATCCACATTAATGAGTTTTTGGTTTCCTTGTTCATGTTTAGACAGTCATGTTGGGTGTGGTTTCTGACATTTCCAGAAGATACAGTCTCACAGCAAACTCCCTGTTCCTCTGGCTATTAGAATCTTTTTTTTGCTCCTTCTTCTGTAATATTTACTTATCTTATTAAATAAAGATTTATTTTGTGTTTGCGTGTGTGTGTGTGTGTGTGTGTGTGTGAGCGCGCGCGCGCGCATGTGAACACAGAATCTAGAAGAAGGCTTCAAAATTCCCAGAGCTGGAGTTACACAGACTTGTGAATTCTGACATGGATGCTGGGAACTGAACTCTGGTCCTCAACAAGACCAAGTCTGCCATCTTCTAGTCCTATGTATGTCCATCTTGTTTGCTTACTAGACAACTTGAAATACAGTATTACAAAAAGAGGCTTATCTTAGCTGAAACATAAGGCTTTTCATGATTTAGAAAGTTAATGCCATTTGAACATGACCAGAAAGTGGAAAAACAATATTAGATTCTCACTCTACGGCCTATGACCTCCCTACCCAAGGGCTTTTCACCAAGTCTACAGGACCATACATTAATTTACTTCTATAGAGCATACCTCAAAAAGCTGTTGGCTACTCCATTAACAGTCATGTATGATTGGACTAGAGGGTATGTCTTGCCTTGGCAGGTCATTATCAGAATTCATAGGTTGTGCAGCTAAGACAGTTGATGATTTTTCTAACCCAGCAGGCTGCCTGGCCCTTTCTAGCACTATAAAGGCTATCCAGTGGATTCTCTAAGAAGTCCCAGAGACCCAGGATGAGAGAGGATCCCAGAAGTCAATGCAGGTGACCTTAGTAGAAACATTCAACAGAACAGTTGAGATATAGAACATGAAGAGACCACCTCCAGTAGTCAGACAGGACTCCCAGTGAAGGGCTGGGGACACCAACCCACTCACAAAACTTTCAACCCCAGATTGGTCCTGTCTAAAAGAAATGCAGGGTCAAAGATGGAGCAGAGACTGAAGGAATGGCTGATCCGCCACAGTCCCATTTTGAGACCCATCTCATGGGCAGGCACTAATCTCACACTATTAATAAAATCAATAATGTGCACAGTTATGTGCACCTATGGGCTAGAGTGGTTTGTTTGCATTCCCAGATTGATGTGAAAACTTCATGAATAACAAAAGGATGAAAGTTGGGCTTCCTCCATTATTCTATGGAAACTGAAGCTGAAGAGCAAATAAGGGTTTTGTGTGGCCTGAATGGTGAACTGATGGGTGGGCCCGCTTTACAAAAGAGATGCTAGATGGTGTTGGTGAGGGCAGTGGTCTAAGGCTTGCTCTTGGTGAACTTTTATGGTAATGTTCTAGGTTAGAACCTAGAAAAGTGTTATAAACATAGTTTTAAATCGTCAAGCATTTCACAAAGATTGAGTGAATTTCCCCCCATCTCATGGTAGACAATGCAGGCCAAAGAACCCTTCCTTTATGTAGCCTACGTAAGTCCTCTTCTGGAATGGAACATTTGTATTTGAAACTCAGCAGCATGTTGTCTCTATCACCTCCAAATTTTACCTTGTTAAAATCTGTTTGCCTTGTGCACCGTATTTATCCCTCTTGGCATCAAGTTATTTGCAAATCATACAGTTTCATCTATAGCTGCTTAAGTCTCCAGCAAGATGATGAACAAGGGGATTGAAGCCTATACTGAATCAATCTTAGTGAAGTATTTGTTACCAAGTCAAGGGGCACTTTCCTTTTTTTTTTTTCCTAGCTAATTTCTCTTTCCACTTAAAATACACACACACACACACACACACACACACACACACACACACACACACCTTCCTGTCCCATTATTTTCTTACTTAAAGTAGATATTAGGAAATCTACTAGACATCTATTTCCTAAGTACTTTATGTAGGCTTCATAAAGGAAGGGTTCTTTTGCCTGCAATGCCTACCATAAGATGGGGGGAAATTCACTCAATCTTTGCAAAAGTCTTGACAATTTAAAACTATATTTATAACGCTATTCTAGGTTCTAATAATATTCAGACATCACTGAGATGTGTAATTTGATCCTAATGGAAATCATAATTATTTAATCTGAGATCAACTTGCTTTGGCTATGTGTCTCACAATTTCCCTTAATTAAGTAATCAAATATGAGTAAAATAGCAAGGACATCTTGGGAGTTAATTATTCTTACACTCCTAGTCCCCTACTGGGATAAAATAGTCTTCTAAAGGTTTTCACAGTATAAAATATTTTAAAATTATAAGACAAAGCAATTGAAGCTAGAAAGATATGACTATAAAAGTTATACTGAGGATAGGTTAATGAAGAATGCATATTTAAACATAAAATTTCAAGAGCCTAGACTGGACATGGTTTTACATAACTATAATTTCAGCACTCAGGAGGTGGAGGCAGGAAGATTACCACAAGTCCAAGGCCAGCCTAATCTAAAAAGTGGGATCCTATCTATCTGAAAAAAAATCTTGCATTTTCATTAATATATGGGATAGTATATAAGGCCACAATTAAAACCTCAAATTCCTAATCAGTCTCTCCTTCTAGTAACTATGTAACTTTGGATTTGATGTGTAGGGTCCTCTCCATCAGCCTTATGAGTTTAAGGGACTCTTAACTCTCTTCTGTTCATTATAGCTTGCTTTAACATAAAGAATTCCAAATGTTTGTTGTTTTTAATTCTGTGGGCCAAGAGCTCTCTTTGTAGTTCTGGCTATCTTGGAAATTGCCCTGCAGACCAGGCTGGTCTTGAGCTCACAGATATCTGCCTGCCTCTACCTCCCAAGTGCTGGGACTAAAGGTGTGCACCACTGTGGCTGGCCTAAGTACTCAGATTCTTAACCATACTTCCTGGCCTATCATTTCGTACCTTAGGCAGGGTCTGTACCTGACTTTCCCAGTGATAAAAGGATAACCTCAAGGATTTTAAAAATGATCATTGGATTAGATAATGTCTGATGTGATATATAGTAAAGTCACTCTATAGAAAGATTGTCAGGTAATTAAGGGCTCATCCAGTGCTGGAAATGATTATAATGTTTTATCATTTTAATTTCCAAACATAGATAAAATTGCCAAAGTTATAATTACAATTAAATGCCCTCAAATTTTGAACATATGCATAAATTTTAGCAATATGCCACTTTGTTTTGGTAAACTGTGTAGTCAGCTTCCTTTATGGGGCTTAGGGTGTTGCTTACAGTGATGAACATTGCTGGATTTTTCTCACAGCCATTACAGATTTATATTATTTTTATAAAATATTTAATTATTATATTTTCTACAGAGTGCATCTGTATGTATATGTGTACATACAGCAGCAACAATTTTTAATACCTAAAGGCTTTGTGTGTTGATACTTTATGTATGTTATATTTAATATAAGTACTTAGTCATCAGTTTGCTTATTTACATGAATATAAAGGAAGATAAGATACAGAATAGTTTTTAACTGTTCTCTGAAATTTAATGTTTTCAGATGTTAACTATTTGCCCTACCCTCATCCTCGATTACAAAGCAAAAGCAAATTACTAATTATCTCAAAGATTATGTGATTTTACAGCTCTTAATGATACATCTCATCTAGGTAGAAAGCCCTATGCAGATATGCAAATGCAGCCATTCAGACACAAAATGACTCACTAAATTTTACTAAAGTGAATTTTCAACCAAGATATATGGATGATATATCGCTGTAGTAAGAATAGTGCCAGGTAGCTGAACTGAAACTGTCCTTCTGTCTGTTAACCTTTAACCTTCACCAATTTTAAGAAATCGCCTCAGGGAAACATTTTCCTGCTTCCCTTAAGTGAACTCCCCCCTTTGCAGTCTCTTAGCTGATACAGTAAGCACATCGGAGGAGGAAAGCCATGCTTATAAGGAGTTACTCGCCAACTTGTTTTGGAATAAGACTTCAAATATAGTCTCTTTATTAACTCCATCAAAAAGCACACCTAGTGCTTGATTCATCAGCTTTTACTGTGACAAACCATACAATCTCAGGGCTGCTGACAAGGAAGGTAATTTGTTACAGCCTTGCAAGTTAGGTTGACTCTACCAGGTCAGAATCAGTTTAGCTGGTGTTTGGATCAAGCCTGTTTTACGTAGATTTTCACTGGGAGACACAGGTCTTAGGAAACCACAACATGGGATATGCTGTGCTTGTGACAGAGGACAGAATCTCAAGAGAAGGAAGCATCTGATGCCTCTCAGCCTTGCCTTAAATTTCCTACTGCACTTGTCCTTTTAAGACTATGCTGCAGCTCAAAGGAAGTTATAAGGCTAACCCCAGAATCAGCGGTGAAAGGATTATGATTCATCCACAGGAACACTGTGCGGAAGGTGGAGACGGGTAATCAGGAGCACATAATGGCATCCTTTATAGTATATTACTTGGTATAAGACATTAGACCTCCAAAGGCCCTAAGTCACACTCTGATCATTAGATCATTTCAGGTAAAAGATCAGAGTCATAGACATTTTAGCACTTTTAGAGATAAAATGGCTTTAAAGAGACTATAATCAATTACTTCGTTTTACAAGCAAGTGTGTCCTAAAAATATTGAGTGCCTGTTACCCGTGATTAGATTCTGTTAGTGGAAAAGATAGATGTGAAAGCCCGCTTACCATTCCCTGCAATTAATACATTACTGTTTCCCGCTGGTTAATTGAATATTCTAGGCTGGATCTTCTCTGAGAAGTTAAAAAAAAAGAAAAAAGAAAAGGTAAAAGATTCCAATACACCAAAGCGAAGCTAGAAAGGAGATCCCTGGAGTTCTTTTCTCAGCCTGGAAATATTTAATGGTTCAAATTCAGTTCCACCAAAACTAAATGACCACTTAAAGTCAGTTAGCTTAAAGTTGTACAAGTAAAAACTTAACACTTAAGCCAAACCTCTGAAAGAACACAATCAGAGAAGTACAATTTGTATTTTCCATGACTATCAGCTTATATAAAATAAAAATTATTAAAAACAGTTCTGGGAGAAAATGGGGAAGGGAATAACATCTGAAATGTAAATAAATAAAATATCCAATAAAAAATAGTTCACATTAACATTAAGTACCACTGTGCCTGAACTATTATGAAGTAAATACATAAAAACCAGAAGGTCTGTTGATTATTTGCTGGCATTGACAGAGTTGGATTTTTAGAGGGTACATTTAGCCAAAATGCTCAATGAGCCACATTGCTCATATTCATTTCAGAAAATAAGGAGTGTCTGTGTGAACACAAACAATATTTGCAGACTCCATAAAATTGATTGCATATGAAGAAATAATTCTCTCTAATTTTACCTCTCTTTTAACCCTAAAAATTATTTACTAAGAACTTCAGGGTTCCTATAGAAGAATTATTATGCCATTTTCAGCTTAATTTTTCATGTTTTTGCATATTTAATTACAAGCACCTTTTCAATCTTTTAAAATTTATCTAAGATATCTGATAAGCAAGCAATATACCCCAGAAAATAACATGTAGTAGCTTGCCTACTTGGATAGCACTCCAGGTTAGGGACATTTAGAAGAGAAATATATGGATACTGGACTTAGTATGTGTGTGAAGAATAGGTATAAGATGTAGAAGTATCAGAAGTATCAGATTAGTTTGTGAACAATGGCTAGATTATAAAGGGAATTCAGATAGATTAGATTAATAGATAGATAGATAGATAGACAAACATATACATACATGCATAGAAGGATAGAATTTTCTTTCTTTCTTTTTACATAATATTGCATTAATTCTTGAAATTCTTAAAGAATTTCATATGATGTATTTCTATCTTAGTCATCTCCAGCTCTTTTCCATAGCTTCTCTCAGATCCACCTTCCTATCTCTCCACTCAACCCAATTCACATCCACTTTTATAAATAATCTATATGCTGTCCACATATTTATGGGTGTAGAGCCATCCATTGGAGCATGGTCGACATACTCAGGGCAATACACTTCTAGTAAACCTGTTCTTTAAACAGAAGCCATCAATGGTCAAGAACTTCACAGTTAATGATGGGAGCTCTTAGGCCCCTTCCTGAATGCTAGAATGTTGGCTGGCTTGCTCTTGTATAGACCTTGTCAGGCAACCACAGCTATTGTGAGTTCATGAATGTATCAGTATTGCCATGTCCAGAAGATACTGTTTCACTGCAGTTTTTCATGACTTCTGTCTCTTGCTCTCTCCATCTTCTCTTCTGGGATTGTACTTGAGCATTAGTAGGTTGATGGATGGTGCAGATGTGCCACATGTGGCTAAGCACTCCATGTATCTTTATTCTCTGCATACTGACCAGGTGTGAGCTTCTGCATTAACCACCATCCACTGGACACACTTTCCTAATAAAGTCTGAGAGCTTCACTAATGTATGGATCTAGGAATACAAGTTGAGGGAACACTCTAATATTCTGCTCACTGAACACAATGATTATAGTAGATCCACCCCTGGGGCCCATGAAATCCCCAACCAGGGGTTCTTGGGAAGATTTACCAAGAACAAACACAGGCTAGTACAATACATGTTTTTCTTCCTCTGAAGAAGGTCTTCAATCCAATCAGAAAGTAGATTGTTGCCCCATAACATTCACGCCACCACTACACCCATCATTAATGTGGTTTACAGATTTCAAAGTTGAGCCAGACTATCAATGACCTTCCCCATCTGGTACTATGAAAGCTAGCAAGCAGAGAAGAATCTTCTTGGTCAGTGCCAACTTGATTTTTCTATGTCCTGTCACCACGGTGTGTGGCGCTTTCAACAGATGGGGCTTACCATCAACTTTTAGTGGGTACCATAAGCAGCAATAGCCAGTATTGTTTGTCATTTTTTTTTCAGGACATCATGGCCAAAAATTCAAGGGAAGGTACCCCACAACTGGCACTGGGCTTTTCATTTGGCAACCTATAGCTTCTAGAAGAAGCTTGTACTCCAGTGTAGGGTAACTCCAATTAAACTACTTCATGTGAATATAAATTCACATATACACACTGTAGAAGCATGTGGAATAGGTTTCCATACAGCTTTTGAAACATTCTTAGTGTTCATCATCCCTCCCCCACCCCTCCTCTGATGTACTCTCTATTCTTCTCCCTACTTAAACCTCTCTCTCAGGATAATTGGTGTTTAATTGTTAGCCTCTAAGACAAATCAGAAACTGAGATCACCAAAGCAACTTCAAAAGGATGAATGGATAGAAAAGTTTGTAAATAACAGCTTCTCAGCACTGAGGGGGATGGAGCTATGGTGCAGTGGTTAAGTGTACTTATTACCCTTCCCAAGGACCAGAGTTTGATTCCCAGAACCCAGGTCCAGTGGTTACTAAACATCTTTAACTCCAGCTTCAGGAATCAATGAACATCCTCATCTGGCTTCCACAGGTACCTAGATGGACATATGCATACACATTTAGACAGACAGACACACACACATTCATCCACACACATATACAAATGAACACACACATGCACACACGCATGATACACACACAAACATGAATGCACACACCTGCATACACACACAAATAGTAATTTTTTAAAGTAACATTAAGACAACTTTGTTTCATGAACATCTTTCTGCATTTGCCTGGCTCATGTCCCTTTGTACCTCATACCCTTTAGATCTTAGTTTTAGGTATTTTTTCTGGAATGGGCTCTTCCTTTACTCCCAAATCTGAACTAATGGCTGCACAGGGCACTGTGAACTTGACTTATGATAGCATTTCCATAACGAGGAATCTAGTTGTTATCTAGTATGTCTCACGTTCATTTAGGAACCATGTCAGCTCTCATGCATGTTAAGACAGTACTTCAACTCTGACTGGAGCTTCAACCCCTGTTTTATCAGCTATTGTGTTTATGGCTAAATTGCTGGCTATATGTAGGTATCACACATATTTGTTGATTGAATAAAATATAATGGAGTATGATTCTCTCTCTCTCTCCTTATCTCTCTCCTTCTCTCTCCCCCCTCCCTCTCTCTCTGTATCTCTTTCTTGTCTCTCTCTTTCCTTCCCTCCCAACTCTGTGTTTGTGTGTGTGTGTGTGTGTGTGTGTGTGTGTGTGTGTGTGTACACACATGCACATGTGCACATTGTAGGAATTAGAAATTCCCCTGTAAGGTATTATGTATTAAATTTACTGTATTAAGAACTCCTATAGTCCCTGGATGTGATGCCAGTTCTTGGGAATCTGGAGTGGGGGAATTATGAGTTTGAATCCAGTCTGGGCTACATAGCAAGTTCCTGTCTCAAAATTAAAAATAAAACTGCTATCCAAATAAAATCTAGAAACCCATTGAACTTAAGAGAATTCAAAGACCTTAGCAAATATGAACATGTAATGAATTAAACATATCACTTAAATCAAGCTGTTAGAAGACTATAGAAATGTATGGATTTTAATAGACCTCAAGAACTCTAACTCAATATGAAAAAATATAAAGTTTAAACACGTCTAAGGAAGAATAAATGATTGAACAAATAATATTGAGAATATTCAATACTTTCAGAAAGTAAAATAAATTCTATAAGATCAAGGAGCTAAGCTCGATTTTGGCTTTCATATGGCACAAGCTTTCTAATAAGATACAATTAACTACAAGGAAGAAACAAACTACATAAAGCTCTAATTGTGGGAATACAGAGCAGAGGGGCATCTGAAAATGAAAGGTGGCTACATTCAGCCATTTAGCAAGGAGTTACTCATTTGGCTCTCAAGAGCAGACACCACATCTGTCAGTAGAAAACTGGTCAAGGAAGATGGACAACCTGAAGAACATATACAACTGGAAAAGCATGCTTCATTTACTAGTGAATGAAATATGCGCTGAGAGAGCAATGCAGTTTCATATATTATTAAAATATAGGGAAAAATTAAGTTGTGGCATCAAGTACCTTGTGTTGTTAGGCTAAGAGGAACATTTTGCCAAGTACTGTGATTAGAAAATGGATTTCTACGTTCCGAAGTGTGTTAAGATCATTAAAGCATCAAGAGTCTTCAGAATAGTTGCTCTCGTTCAGAAATTCTACACATAGGGGTTCACCCTGTCAATTAATTTACAAGTTACCTTAGATATGGGAGGATTGTAAGTTGTGTCTCGTTTATCTACTGTGGTGCTGGACATCACCGCCCCTCACATTCCAGGTAAGCAGGCTCCCATTGTGCCAAACTCAACTCTCCTTATAACTTAACTAAATAAACATTTAATTTCAATGGTGGGTGAAAGACCATGTTGGGCATTGGGCCTGTGAGAGCAAAGGACTAGGTCACTTACCTCTCAGCAGAGCACACAGAAACAGGTGACAGCTCATAGTTAGCAACTTGAGTTTTAATGCACTTTCCATGTGGTTTTCCTATAGTAAAGGTTTTTTTTCTTCTCAGCATGCAGAGGAGGAAGGTAGCATCATTATTTTGTTGAAAACAGAGAAGGCTGGTGGTCTTTCTCAAGGTCCTTTAGCCCATTGAATAATATTAACCATAGTGCAAGGGTAGATATAATGCACAGTATATAATTTAAAGAGATAAAAAATTGTCCAATAATAGTAAAAAATTGAGAGAGTTAAACTGTTTAAATGAATGTTATCATCATAAAAATGAGCTTCTACAAAATTTTAATGTCATGGAAAATATAATGTTACATAAATACAAACACTGAATACAAATCTCAGCATATATAAACAAGTCCATTTTATTATTAAAATATTATGAATAAATATGTATGATATAAATACTTATGTGTACATAAATATATTTATATTCTCTTAACATTTGCATCCCTTACTAGATTACAAATTGATGAGGTAGTTCTTAGTTGATTTATCATCGAACATTTACACTCATAGCCTTTAGACCTAGGATTTATTAGATTAATATTAATTAATAAGTTTTAATTAAGTGAATGATTTTTTTAAAAAAGTATAACATGACACTAGTCACCCTATTCTGTGGTTTCAATTTTAATGGTCCAAAAATATTAAATGCAAGTTTATAGAAATCAATGGATTCAAAGCTTTAAATTGTGTTTGATACTGAGCAAATGCAATGAAATTCCATGTTATCCCACTCCCATCCTGCCCAGGATATGAGTCATCCTCTTTTACTGTATCCAGGCTGTGTGTGCTGTCTACCTGTGAGTTAGCCACTAACCACCCCAGTTATAAATTCTCATAGATTAGCTAAGTGTGTGTTCAGCTAACCTCACAGAACAGCCTGCTGCTAGCTCACAGTGCCTACCTACCTCATTTGACTTCATCTGGTCATATCACATTGTCATTATACCATGCCCCATTATCGCAAGAAAGAAGAAAGTGCAATGTAGTAAGACGCTTTTGAAGGAAATACCACTTCCTCATTTCTTACTATATATTTTATGCGCTATAGGCGGCCTTTAACAGTGTTCTGTTTTAATAAGAGTTGTTGTTGTTAATATTTTGTTTAATCAATACACTGAAATTCATCATCATGAGTATGTATAGGAAAAATATTGATATAGGATTTGAGATAACCTGTGGTTTCAGATACCAGAGATATTAATATACCTTGTTCAGATAATAGGAGATATTATACATCAAAATACTGGCATTAACTTTCTCTAAGCCCTGACATTGTGACTTATTTTCTCTGTGATAATTTTTCAGTATTTGCGAAATTATCTGCAGTAAACATATATAGATTTAATTAAGTCATGTTTTTTAAAGAATGAAGCATGTTCTAAAAGGAACGTATGGTTAAACAGAATTAGCATCCCTCTGCTTTAAATAGCAGAAGCATCAATCTGCTAGAAGAGAGGAAATTGGACCAGATGATATTCCAAGGTTCTTGTTATATATGTGTTACCTGGCATTCCAGTTATCAATTTATAGTCTCTCAGCTGCAAATTTATACCCCATTGCATGCTCTGCAAATATGGAGATGAGCCCTTTAAGATTTCCCTTTGCCAGGCTGAATAAAGTTAGGCTTTGTCAGTTAGAGGCAAAGAAGAAGGGATTTTCCTTCCTGGCTCTGCTATTCTGCCTCAGTGAGAACAGTTACTGGACCATCCTGTAGCCAGCAGCCTCCAGTTTTCCCAGCCACCACCTTAGGAAGTTTCTCCGGAAAGACACCTCCCTATAAATAGTGTTCCCTGGCACTGTAGCAAGTAGATCTTCAACGCGTTGGAGAAGGCACGCCTTCATCAACTTCCATTCCACACCTTCCATTCCATGTGTCATGGCTGCATCTCCAGTCTGTCATATCCTGTCTCAGCTCCACTCAGGTGGGGATCGTCTTCCATGGCAATCTATCTCAGTCCTTGGGTTGTGGCTGCTTCTCATAGCTGCTATTACTATATTTTAAAGAGTCCCCTTTTCTTTTTATTGACCAATCCCTCTATGTTCTTCTAATCAAGTTGCGGTTAACAGTTCTATTGGTGCTGGGGGTGAGGGTTGGAGCGAGTTGGGGGGAGTGGATACGTTCTAACTATATAGCTTTGATTGGGCTAGAACTCACTATGAAGACCAAGCTAGCCGTGAACACACAGGAAATCCTTCTGCCTCTGCCTCCAAAGTATTAAAATTGCAGACATTGCAGATGTGTGTCATTTCTATATAACAAATAGTTCTTGTTCAAATTACAATATTGTTTCTGTGTGCAGTTTATGCCTCAGTGCATCTGGACTTTATGAACCACTACGATTCTATTATGCGTTCCATTGTTTTGGCAAGAAAAAGTAACTGGCAAAGTTAAAGACTTGCGGGGAGTGTGTTTGTCCCATAGGCCAAGAATCATAATTATTCAAATATGGAAAGGAGATGCAGGCTTTTAAAGTGTATAAAATTCCAAATAAATGGGTGGATACACACTCTAAGCTGAGTAAATATCTCTTAAGCAGAAATGGCTGAAAGGTAAATTATTAAGGAAAAATATTCCCTCTGTAATGGCAAATAGCACAAAAGCAGAGCTATTAGCAAACAAGATATGGGGTGGGGGTCAGAAGACAAAACCATGAATGTAAATGAGAAACGAAATACCAAATAGAAAACGAAGCCAGAAGGCATCAGCTCCTTGTTTTACAGGGCACCGGTGCTTAGCTAATTCTGAATATATTTTTTTCTAGTTAGTATAACTCACCTTTTCATTAAAGGACAATTCAAAATTGTTACACTAAATCTAAACCTGTCCTAAGGAATGGTTTAGCCAAAAGCACAACATTAATGCAGACCTGAAGTAATTGTTTAAGAGTCTTACTTGGAGAAACTTGCACCAAAACTAAGGAACTAATTCTAGCAATTTCCCAACCTGCATTTACAAACTATGAAGCCTGAAGCCCATTTACCTTATTTAGCAGGAATCACCGGGAAGTTTTAGTGTTTGATCTGTTCATGCCTCACACTGCATTGGTTTAAAACAGGGGAATCAAAGAAATGGATGATCTTGAGATAAAATGAGAGTCAATTATATATGAGCAATATTTAGTGTATTATATTGCAATAGAGTAAGCACTCAAGAAATACTCACTACCATACAGATAGTTATTGGTAGTAATATAACAAAGGTCAACCTGACCTTTAATTCCATCACACCTTATTTATTTGTTCAAGTGTCCTTGAACTTTTTGCTAAGAAGGAGCCTCTGGTCTAGTGGTGGAAGGCGCAATGTTTATACCTTCCCAATTCTGTGCCCAAAGATTATTTGAATTGCAAACTTCTACTTAATGTAAAATGTTAACAACAACAACAATAAAATCTTGGATTTTTTTCTGACAATTGTCTTATCCCTCAGTGTTTCCATCTTTCTGCAGTTGATTGTGCAACCTAAATCCACTACCTTTCTGCAGTTGATTATGTAGCCTAAATTCACTGTCTAACCTCAGTCACAGAAATATGGTAGATTCTTAGATTAGTGCTCCAGGATCGAAGATCTTTTCAGTATTTTATGAGTTAGCTTTTTATCCCTATGGTGTAATAATAATGATAAGCATTTCTTTTGGACATTCATTCTAACTATAGCTAAATGTTTCATTGAATGAATACTCGTTGTATGCCAGACACTGTACATACGTCATCTCACCTCAGGCTCACCCTGGGGAACAACACTAAGTCATCGTGAAGTTCAACATCACATGAATAAAACACAAACTCTGAACCCAGACTTTTCTTTGAAGCATATTTGTACTGTTTCTCATACATCTAAAATCACACAAAGAAACCTCTTTTTATTTCTCAACAAAGCAACTGGAAAAGACTTTGTATTTGAGTGTTAGGAATAGAGTTGTGTGCGACTATGTCTGGTGGACATCATGAGATTTATTTAGAAGGAAGGGTAGGTTCTAGTGGGGAGAGAGAAACTACATCACAGACCTACTGAGAGCTGGTACGAGGAGCCAAAGAAGAGAATGATGAGCTAGTAGTGTCCTTAAGGGAATGTTTGCTGGATCGAGGAAATAGGAAGGACATAAGCTAAAACCATAAGCAATGAGTGTTCTGGCTTAGAGGGAAGAAGAAAAAGGGAAGGGAAGGTAATAACAATATTCAAGAATTTGTAATGCTGAGTGCAAGAGATAAAAAGAAGCTATACCGTTCGGAGACTTAAGCGGTGCTCTGAGATCCTAGAGTTAAGGGGAAACTGGGCAAGAAAATAGAAAGTATTAAAAACACAGCAAGAGACTCAATGTGATTTGATATGGCCCAAGTGACTTGTTTTCTGAGCATGAAGTGACGAAGCAACAAGAATGGCAGCCATTTATTATGGTGCGTCCAAATGCCAGGATCTTCATAGGCATAGATCTACTTACTTTCTCTAAAACTGACTAGATGGACATCATTTTGATTTATAGATAAGGAAATTTAGGCTGACTGGAGTTAAGAAGCTCACGCAAGAGTTCACAGATCAAATGGGGCAAATTCAGAATTGTTTTCTCTTATATTGGACTGCCATATTGTGCATGTTGCCATGTCTGCTATCATTGAACATTTTATAATGGAGGAACAGGGTTGAGGGGATAAGGATTCTGGTGAGGAGAAAAATAGCCTGGGCTTGAGCCAGCATAGTCCAGTATACACTGAACCAAAAAGAGTAAGATTTCTGTTTGGTGATTAGTCAGCTTAAATTTAAATCACGCACTGAACCAAGCTATGATGTAAAATCTATCATTCAAATGATTGCATTGTGAAGAACATTCTAAAGAATTACTGAGGCTGTTATTTGTATCTATCATAGGTTGTCGCTAGAAATTTTGGGAGGTGGGGAAAGCTAGATATTTAGGTGAAACAGCTTTTTAATATGCCATAAAAAACATAAGGAGCTAATGTACAAAAATTGGTCTCTGCAGACTTGATAATTTTTAAAAGATTTATTTATTAGTATGTATCTGAGTGAGATAGACAGGTAGATAGATATGAAAATACATGTGTCACAGTACATGTGTGGTGGTCAAAGAACACTTTCAGGGGTCATTTCTCTCCTACCATGGAATCCAGGGACAGAATTCAGGTCACCCAAGCTTATGCACCACCACACAGGCTCTATTTGTTTTTTCCAGTGAATAACCAATGGATTTGTGAGATCTCCCTAATATTCAAATGGTATGGTTTTGTCTGCTAAATACAGCATCCCCAAAATGTCTTTGTTTCTTTATATTTTGTTTAAAGATTTATTTTATTTTATTTGTGTGAGAAACCTGTAGCTGTCACACCAGAAGAGGGAGTTAGATCCTATTACAAATGGTTGTGAGCTACCATGTGGTTGCCGGGATTTGAACTCAGGACCTCTGGAAGAGCAGCCAGTGCTCTTAACCACTGAGCCATCTCGCCAGCCCAATATGCTTGTTTCTTAAGGCTGTGTCCTTTTATATTCTATGCAACACAGAATACCCAGGATTTGAATTTACACAGAATATTGAAGTGTCAGCTTCGAATCAAAGCCCAGGTCCAATCTGATGTTAGAACTTGTTTCCTGATATTACAAGTTGAAATGCTAAATCTCCCCATAGCTCTAAAAATAAAATTAAACATTAAAAATATTCACTGGTAAGTTCAAGAGGATTTGAGAACAGTGCTTTTGAAAGTCTAGCTTTTAATTATAAAAAAATTCAAAAAATTGGTCAATTATTTACTATGTAGTAGAAATAGGCCCTGCTTCAGAAAACTGTAATTCTTTGGTAAAGATTTATTTATTTTGTTTGCATTGGTGTTTGCTTGCATGTATGTCTGTGTGAGGATGCCAGATCCTCTGGAACTGGAGTTACCGACTGTTGTGAGCTACCACATGGGTGTTGGGAATTGAACAAGGGTCCTCTGGAAGAGTAACCAGTGCTCTGAACCACTGAGCCATCTCTCTAGGCCCCAAGAAAGTTGTCTTAATACCTGAAAGACTCATTTTACAATCCTGCTCCTTAGGAGGGGGGCACTTGCAGGACTTGCCTTCCTCCCTTGTGGCAATGGTGTTAATTCACCAGTGTTGACTTCATTTACGGTCTCTCTACAGGCTTACAAGTCAGAGATCATCAGAATTTTTACAAGTGCTTGTTTTTATGGATTTTGAAATGGGAATGATACATTTCCTTTGATGATTCATTCATAAGAAACACTATCAGGGGAGACATTAATTCTGAAATAAAATGAGATTGCTTTAGAGAAAGAAAGACCTGAGAGATGTGGCTCACACTATGAGGTTTGGAATGATAGCTGTAATGAGAGACCAGAAACAAAGGTAGAACTCAATGACTACAGCCTGATACATTTAGGAAGACATGGGTATGATCCATCCACCTTTCTGTGTCTACTGCGTGTGGGTGAATATGGATTCCTCTGAATGCCACAGTTTCTGAAATCTGTTTAGTGATGTTTTCTTTTAAATAAAATTATGGCTTTATATGACTTAAATTACTAAAATTTTAGAATTCTTCAGTGTGTGTGTGTGTGTGTGTACACGGCTAAAGACAAACCTCAGCTAGTTGGGGGTCCTGAGGAAAGGGTGTTTGGGGTAGTGAAACAAATGACTCAAAGTCAAATGATGGGTGAAAGCTGACAGCCGTGTAGTCTGCTTGAGATAACTCCCTAAACAGCTCTCTGTAGATAGCTCTTGGCTCTGTAGTCTGTGTGAGATAACTTTCTGCTGTTTCATGATAGAAAAAAAAAATCTAAAATCTCTCTGGATATCTCATGAGTTTTCTGAACAAAGTCAGAAAAGCTGCTATAAAATATTCTTAGATTTTTCTAGAAAAATTTTAAAAGAGCTGTATTTGGTCTCCAAGAAGCTCCCTCTGGGTAGCTGCTAGAAACCATTCTAAAAGAGGTATGTTAGCTCTCTAAGTAATTCTTGGAATTTCCAACCAAGGTCAGAAATCCTGTTAGAAAAAAATTCTAAAAGAACTATATGTTCACCCTCCAGAGACCTCTAGACTGCTCAGCTCTTACTAGAAACAAAATTCTAAAAATTAATTTCTATCACTCTACTACCTCATCTCATGCAGACCAAAAGCCCAATCTTTTATTTACACATCAATTCAGTCATTTATTCCAGGTTCCCTTTTGATTATACCACAAATCAGCATTTCATGACCTCAGCCCTCTGATTCTTAGAAAAAGACAACAAGCACATTTTGTTTTTAACATGGCGAACGGATTCAGAGATTGTCTGCCTTTGTAAGGACAAACAGTAAATGTAGCTGGGTGGAATCCTGTCCTGACATTACCCTTCTGACCATACCTGGATCTAAATTCACTCTGTCCAAGGCTAACCTTGAACTCAGGAATATGCCTTTCAAGTGTTTCAAGTGTAAGGCTCATAGTGCAGCTGCATCTGTTCTTTTAGGTCCATGAAGCCCTTCATAAAATTCACATTGCATCCTTATGTTTTGCATAGTTGAGAAATTATATATCTTTGAACTCATATTTTCTGAGTTTTTTCCCACAGCCTTAAGGATTATCCTGAAGGTCACAGTGTTTACCATTTTTGCTAAGGGCATAAACACACTGTCACCTCCCAGACTCCTGCTATTTCTGATTATCATGGAGTCATTAACCTTGGCAGAGAATACATTCCCTTGAAGGAAGAACATAAAGTAAAATATACAAACAAGCTTTATACTTTGCAACCATCATCACTGGTAGAGGCTCACATCCTGCTGGCTCTGTTCTAAGGTTAGCCATTGAGACACCATCCCTTCCAGAAACAACAACAACAAAAACCTCAAAAGCCCTGAGTGTAGTGATACTTTCTTGTAATCCCAGCATTGGGAGGGAAGAGATAGGTGAGTCCCTGGTGCTTACTGGTCAGACAGCCTAATCTACTTGACCAATGAGAGTCTTTATCTATAAAAAAAATTAAAATTAGAGGCCCAACTCAAAAATATATATGTGAACCTTAGTAATGACATGTAAGGTTGTCTTCTGGCCACCATTATATGTATGCACATGCACCAACCCCCACACAAATAAATTTTAAAGTGGACTAGAAAATCTTATATCTTTCACCTATAGAAGAAACATTCTTATAAATTTCCATCATTAAAGCCTTTGTTGTAATTTTTATGAGGGTAGTTTCTATGATGTTATATCCTGCCTGAGATGTGGATCTCTTCATTTGACTTGTGTCACAAAGGTCAGAGCTTTACTAATTTTAGTAATTTGATGTTGATTTTTAAGTCATAGTGTTTATTCTTGTTGAAGCAATATTTTCTTGTGAATGTTAATAATAAATATTTTTCATTGTTTAATATATGCATATAGCATAAAACGTACAATGCTACTATTTTAAAGTACACAATTCAGACTTAATATCCTTCAAAAATTGCATATCATCATTATTGTATATCTCTAGATAATGATCTCTCTATACATATTCATCTGATATATGAGTCTGTTGGCTTAGAGTACCACTGAGTCCTCTGTTTCTTATAACCTTGTATTGTTTTATTCTATCCTTTGTCTCAGTTTTCTTTGCTCTTAATATGATAAATATATAGCCAAAAGCAACTTAAAGGAGAATGGGTTTATTTTAGCCCACAGTTCCAGGTTATCATCCATCACTGTAGGAAGTCAAGGAGACAGAAAAATAAAACAGTCATATCCACAGTCAAGAACAGAGGGAGACAGAAGGAATTCATGTTTGTGGTTGACTTGGCTCCTCCACTCACACAGTTCAGAATCCCGGCCTGGGGAATGGTGTCACATTTGGCCAGCCTTCCAGACTCAGTGGACAAAATTAAGATAATCCCACTTAGATATGCCCACAGCCCAACCTGACCTAGACAATGCTTCCTTGCGATTCTTTTCCCTGGTGATTATAAATTGTGTCAATGATCAGAACTAACCATCACAGCCTTGGCTTTTCATTTTGTTTCATACACTTTAGAAGCTCACTGTTGGAGACAGGTATGTTTATAATTGTCATGCCTTGATAGGTGGACCCTTTGAGCAATATACAATGCTTTTTTACTTTTCCAGAAAATTTTGACTTACTACATTCATCTGATGTCAACAGAGTCATATCAACTCTTGGATGATATTTGCGTGGCATATCTTTTTCCATTCTTTAAACTTATATATGTGTTTAGATTTGAAGTTAGATAGACAGCATATAATCAGATCTTTTAAAAAAATATTTTACAATTATCTCTCTTTTAATTGGAGGGTATCACTTATTTATAGGTAATACAACTGCTGGTAAGAAAGAGCCTATTTGTTTTCTGTGTCTTACAACATTTTCTTTCCTAATACCTACTCTATTGTATTTTTATATTTGTTTCCTCATAATCAAATTAATTTGACTCAATCCATTTAAATTTTCTTCTTGTTTATTTTTGTTCAATTTTTACATGATTTTTTAAAAGTAGGTATCATGGAAATTACTATTAAAGCTTAGATTAAGCTACTATTAAAGCTTAGATTTATCTAGTTTGAATTCACACCAACCAATTTTAATAGTGTAAAGATTCTATATAAGTTTATCACTCGGTTTGTGGTATTATTACAAATTATATCCCTGTACATTATGTGTCCACCAGTGTAGGCTTATAATTATTGCTTTGGCAATTTTTCTTCAATTTTGGGGGGAAGGAAAGGAAATTAAGAGTTAAAATCAACAATACTGGTTTGTATTTACCTGTGTTTCTTGTTTCAATGGTGTTATTATTTTAGTTATTCATCTAGTAAACCCAATGCAAAGAATTCCTTAACAACTTGCCATGCTTGCTTTTCCCCCCTTGTGAATAAATATATTTTCTTCTATTTTTGAGTGCCTAATAACTCTCTTTTAGAATGTCATCTTTAAGGTTTAACTTCATGTACTATTGTGTATACATGGCACACACACACATTGTGTGGTGCTGTAGCTGATTTAGCGACTTTTCAGAACTACTCTCTGAATTGTTGTTATTTGTCAAGTGTGTCTGCTGGACTCTCTTCCACTCATGTACTGATCTGGTAGTGATCTGGTGGAGGCTGTTGTTGCATAGATGTGGGTGATAACCCAAATTCTCCTGGCATTTGTAGCTGGGCTCTCTGGGCATTAGGGCTGGCACTGCACTGGCTGCTCAGCCTTTGGCTTTAGATTCAATTTGCACAGTCTGAGGTCAACTGAAGGATTATGGTCTTTGCTGGTCATTTTTGTTCATATGCCCTGTGCATAGGTGTAGCCTTCTAGACAGCTAGAAACTGTAAGCTTTTCACAATTCTTCCTTCTGGAATATCTGACTCCCTACCCATTCCTCTCCAGTATTTTTTGTTTCTTCTTTTCCTCAATTATATGTACTGTTATTTTTCTTATTTTTTTGTTTTTATTGGTTAATTTATTTATTTACATTTCAAATGTTATCCTCCTTCCCAGTTTCCCATCCACAAGCCCCCTATCCTCTCCCCCTCACACCTGCCTCTATGAGGGTGCTCACCCACCCACCCACTCCTGCCTCACCGCCCAAGCATTCCCCTACATTGTGGCATCAAGTCTCCACAGGACTAAGGGGCTTCCCTCCCATTGATGCCAGATAAGGCAATCCTGTGTTACATATGCAGCTGGAGCCATAGGTCCTTCCATGTGTACTCTTTGGTTGGTGGTTTAGTCCCTGGGAGCTCTGGGTAATCCGGTTAGTTGATATTGTTGTTCTTCCTATGAAGATGCAAACCCCTTCAGCTTCTTCAGTCCTTCCCCTAACTCCTCCACTGGGGTTTTGGCAGATCAGTCCAATGGTTGGCTACATCTGTATTCATCAGGTGCTGGCACAGCCTCTCAGGGGACAGCTATACCAGCCTTCTTGGCATCAGCAAGCACTTCTTGGCATCAGCAATAGTGTCTGGGTTTGGTCTCTACAGATGAGATTCATTCCATCTATGTTTTTGTTTTGTTTTGCAAAAGGCTTTGCAGCCCAGGCTGGACTTGAACTTGTTACCCTCCTGTCTTAGATTTACAAGTGCTGAAATCACAAACCTGTATACACTAAATGTATTTTTTATAGAAACTCCCATTGCTAGTTCTGTGACCTGAGAGAGTTCTGGGTGAGTCAAATGAAGGTAAGAGCTTTGTGGGGCTTTGGGGAGCGTCCTGGCAGACATCCAAGGCAGGCCACCATAATTCTGTGTAAACAAAGCCTACTTCTCTTTCCCGAACATGTACTAAGAGTATAAGGTGCTTCCTTGGGACTTTTTTTTTTTTTTTGAGCAGGAAAGGAGAAGATGGACCGTTGGAAATAAAAAGTCTAAAATCTCACCTACTGTGTTTCTACCCCCATCTTTCATGATCAAATTTGTTTACTACAAACCTTTGGTTCTTTTCCAGAGTTTAAAAATAATAGCTTTTTTGGGTTTTTTTGTTTTCTTTTTGTTGTGTTTTGTTTTGTTTTTTTTAGGATGTTAGGTCTTCTGGTTTCCACGTAGAGGGACATGTCATTGTAGCTCCTGGTTTCTTATATTACCTCTGATCTCTTTGTACACATCTTATTAAGTTGGCTTTGCATATTTATGACTCCTGATCTTCAAATATCTCAAGCCTAACATCTTAAGGAATACACTTCCTGTAGCATATAACTATGGATCTATGTGAGTTCTCTCCAAACCCCTGTGTGTGTGTGTGTGTGTGTGTGTGTGTGTATGTGTGTGTGTGCATGTGTGCGTGTATCTGTGTGTGTTAAAATGTAAAGCTAAAGTATTTATGTAACTCATGATACCCTACACAACATTGTAGAGATTATATTGAAGCAAGTGCAGCAACGCAAGTGAATTGATTGAATACCTTAGACAGGAAGTTAAAATTGAGTTATATAACAAATGGGTATCTAAGAGTGATCCAAAAATATCAAGAACGCAGACAAAGGGAAGCTATATTTTATGAAAACCATAAATTTATTTTCAATAAAAATAAATAAATTTTTAAAATGTTAAGAGGCCAATTTTTACAAACCTTTTGTAACTCTTAAGGCACTCAATACCTAGAAACAATTAAAACTTGTACAAAAGAAGCTTAAAAGCAAATAAGACCCAATTTTAGGAAGGTTATTCATGCACAAAGACATTTTCAGAGGAGCATTTTGTCTGGCCTAGCCTAGGTCCCAACCCTGGAATTAAGTTCAGCTCTGCAGGTGATGAAGCTATTTTTTTTTTAATGGTCTACATACACTTTTAAAAGATTTGCGTTTCTGAATCAAAATGAAAAGCGACCCACTTCCTTGCTGTTCCCAGTGCCCTTTCCCATCTCCACCTTAGGAGCCCACAGCCACTGTGCTCACCGCCTCTGTGCAACCCACATGCGCTGGTTTGCCCTTTGTAAAAGTCCATTCTTCCCCTTTAAGATGAGGGGTTTGAACTGAAATAACCCATCTCTAAAACCCTTTTTACTCTTTAGGTTTTATGGTTCTTTCTGACCCAGCTTAGAATTTTTATAGATCCTCATCCTCTTCATCTATAGTTAGCATCTGGAACCTCTATCTCATAAACTATATGAACATTATTTTTCAAGTGCTTCTAAGCTGTCACATGGGTTTCAACCTATTTCTTAAACTCTTCTGTCCTCCTTGTAGGACAACTGCCTGACAGCATTGCCCTGTATCTCCTGCTGTTGTTGACTGTTCCTCTTGGCAGGGGCTGTAGAAGGAATTATATCTCAGGTCCTTGGTTCTTGCCCAGTGAGTGATTGGCACAATATAAATGTGCCAGCACTCTAGCTAGTGACAGTGCCAAGCACCTCTGCAAAAAGATGTGTTAGGATAATCTCATCTGAGTCCACAAATTGGTTCTGCTTGAGTTGCTTTTAAAATTGTTAGAATTCAGTGTTCTGGACACAAAACTTTCCAGGTTGTCATTTTGAGAATTGGAAAGGACATGGTCCATAACCACAGTCAACAAATGTCAAAATAAATAATTTCATCCATTCTAAAAAGATTAGGTTAAATGCTTTTCTCCTTTTTAAGCCATTTGAAAACTCCTGTGATTACCATGAGAAAATGCTGCCTATTTACGAGGTAATTATAAGGTTATAAAATTGACAACAAAATTAGTGTTCTTAGTTGTTTTTAAAAATCATGTTAGCACTTCCACAGCAGACTAGATAAATCTCTTTCTTGTTGCTTATAGCCGATTAAAACATTAATACATCCCAGATATAAAGACTGTGCTCATATGCAAATATTATTTGTAAGAAAAATTTACTGTGGATGGAAAAATCACCTCTAGAAAAATTAGATAGAGGATATATGTGCTTGGGGTAGTTGTTTTTCAGATGCAATCTTTAAATCCAATGGTAGCAAGAGATTATTTTTAATCACGCTATTAAGTCTTTAATAGCTAGGGTATAACAAAAGGAAATCAAAACATGTGGTTGTAAATGGGTTCTTCTTTGTCAGAATCTAATGTAATAAGATATTTTTTGGTAAGGATCTAGTCTGTATCATTTCCACTTCATTTTAATACAGCATGCCTATAATTCTTAGAATTCATATGTCCCCAAACTAAGAACCTCTCACCATGTGTCAGCTATAACACAAGATGGGGAAACCCTAGTGCAAACACCTTGAGTCTCAGAATGTTCATTATGGGCCAAAATTCTATGTTGATCCAGTGGCATGGGTGCTGGACACTGCAGCATGGAAGCCTACATGTGTTAGGGGCAAGGAAGCTTTCTCAAAAACCACAAGTAATACTGAACAAGCATTTCTACAAAGAAAAGAAAAAAAAGAATTAATACTGGCATGTATGAAGACATGTGTGTATATAGTAATTTCTGTAGATGGCCAAAGCCTAGAGTACAGAGAGGAGAAAATGCCCTTTTGAGACTACTCAGGGAAACCTAATAGTGTTTATGTGCTTGTTAGGGTAATATATAATATAAGCCAGGTATTGTAACAACTCATAACCATCTATGGCTGAGTGCAATGCAGATGTATTTGTTTATATAACAGTGAATGTTAAGGAGGTACCCTTCACGTTTGATCCTGAGAATTTGCCTTGATTCTCCCTGTTTTACCACTTACTTCCAGTTTGTAACTAGTGCTGTAAACACTGCTGAGGGGTCAGCCCAGCCTGCTACTTCATATAGCAACCGAGAGGTCGCAGATGGTGATTTCAGGAGTTTGTTAGAGGATAAGAACAGAAGAGAGATTGAAGTCAATAGATGATGAGGAACAGGAGCCGACAAATGCTAACAACACTAAAAATCTTCAGTGTAAAGATAGTATTCAAATAATATACAATATCAAACAATAGTTTGATGATTTTTTTTATTTTTTGCTTTTTGGCTTTTTTTAGGGGATAAGGTTTATTTACTTACTTATTCACTTGCTTACTTATTTGCTTGTTTTGTATATGAGTGCTCTAAATGCATGTACACCTACATGCATCGGATCTCACAAGAGATGGTTTTGAGTCATCATGTCATTGCTAGGCATTGAACTCAGGACCTCTGGGAAAGCAGATACTGCTCTTAACTGCTGAGTCATCTCTCTGGGATTTTTTTAGTTAAATATTTTTAAGTATTTATATTCAGTGCAGGGGGGGGGCTCTCACACTTTTCAATGCCATGGAGCACTTGAAGTTGATTCTCTGGCTCTCTCCTGCCACTGTATGGCTCCCAGAGATTGAACTCAGATCACCATTTTTGGTAGTTAACACCTTCACCCACTGAGCCATTTTGCCAATGGTAAACAATACTTTAATAATAAAGAAAAAATTGTAGATGGCAGGAGACACATCTGAAGGTTTGTTTTTTTTTTCCCACTGTTGATTTTTGACGAGAAGAGAACTGAGCATAATTATTTGATGAGGAAAAGGGTTAGATAAAAGGGAAATATTGTGGATATCGAGAAGAGAGTGGCAATTAAACAAAGTCCCAAAGGAGATCAAATGACAAGGATACTCATACACTGGGGACTTCGGCTCAGTCCATCCACTGACCTGTGAAACACTCAGAAGAAATAATGTCAGGCACAACATCCCAGGTTGAATTTCACGTCTGTGACAACAGACTGCAAATATTAGAGAAATAAGCTGCCTATTCTAAAACCATAACAAACCATGAAATACTGAGTCTGTTCTCAAGAAAGCTAACTTCTCCCCCCAATGGGATGTGGTTCTTGGTTATCTTTAATGGGTTTGAGTAGTCAAGTAGCCTTAGAAGATACAAATGTAAGTTAATATGTTTTTAATTATTACTTTGGAATGTATAATAATCCAAATCTTTTGAAGGCTTGAAAAGATATATTAGATGTTGGTTGAATAATTTGGGGTGTGTTATATCTCCTGTAAGTAGATGAAAAATAATTGCAATTTTTCTTCTGACAAAAATAGGGCACTTTGATTTTTTTGTATTTGATTTAAAATATGTTAAAAACAAATAGCATTCTTTTTATTTTTTAAAATATTTTATTAAGTCTTTGAGAATGTCATCCTCCCAAATGCACTCGTAATTCCTACACCCCCAACCTCAGTGTTGAATCCACTTTTTAAAAATTTAATAATCTGTCTTCTCCTAATTGTGCTGCCCCTAGGCTCTTGGGTATGGCACTGAAACATGGTCAACCAATGGGGAGCCACGCTTTTTAAAATAAAACTGTCTGTGCCTCCCTCAGAAACTATCAACCATCTACATCTCCTCTGTTAGCAGTGGGGGCTCATGAACTCCTTCCCTCTCATCGGAGTCTACTTAATTCAAGTATTGTGTACGTGTTCCATTTCTTTTAAAGTAGCTTCAGGTAAAACTTTGAAGATGTTTGTCTATTCATTATGACAAAATATTAACTCAAAGGCAATATAAAGAAAAAAATATACAGTTCATGTGCTTTATTTTCATTTTACCAAAGTATTTCCTTACTTTAACCCTTGTTGTTTTTCTCCTTATAGAAAATCTGTAGACACAAAACTGATTTTTTTTCTGAAGCATGCATGTAGACCAGTGGTTCTTACTGATTCTAATGCTGTGACAGTTCCTCATGTTGTATTGATTCCAACCATAAAACTATTTTCATTGCTACTTCATAACTATAATCTTGCTACTGTTATGAATTGTAATGTAAATATCTGATATAAGGAACCTCCAAAGGGGTTTCAACAGGTTGAGGTCCACTGATGAAGACCCTCATATCAAAAAGAGTATAGGAAACCAGTCCTACTTTCTCTGTTTTAAAACTGCACGTATCCTGTTTTGGAATCATAGGCCTTGTATAAAGGGAAATACCTTAAAATCTCAGCTTCCTCTCCTGGAAGAATGTTCATATCTATTCATTCACTGAGTGTTGAAACCTATCTTATTGCCCTCCTATGCCAGTCTCTTCTTTACTTTCCATGATCCAGCCACACTGGCTTCCTTTCCGCTCTCTGGTCTCCTTTCAACCTTGAGAGGATCTCACATTCCATTTATTTCACAGATCTTCAATAGTCTCTCCTAGACTGTTCCTTAGAGATGCTGACACTTGTCTTACGTGATTGTCTCTGTGACTTAAGCTGATTTTCTAAAAGAAGTGTCTGTGCCTGTCCTTCAAAATGAATTTAAACTTCCCATTTGAATGTTCTCTTATTTCTATGTAGCTTTTAGGTTGTGTTTAATTAATGCATAATCTTTTACCTAATGACTCTTTCCCACTACACACTAATCTCCCTGAGACAGGAACAATGAATATGAAGAACCATAATATTCCCAGGACCATAGAAGAATCTCTGTCATAGAGTAGATAATCAATACAGAGTTTTAGATTAATGAATGGATAATGATATTTAATATCTGATAATGAAAATTATTGATTCAGAAAGAACATTGGTTCCTCCATAGCTCACATTATTTAGAATGAATCATTCAGAGAAGTAATTATGAAATGTGATAGTTGTTTAAGAGGTAAATATTAGAACAGAATACATGAGTTTATATCTTGCTTCCTACTCTATTACTTCATTATTAATAAAAGAACATGATCTTCCTAATGCTCATTTTCTCATCTATAAAAGGAGAGCAATTATAGGACCTGCCTATGATAGGTATGGAATGTTGGCTATTCACATCTACTCTGTTTCTCTTGTATCTCATCTTCTTAAGAGAGAATCTGAAATGTTACACAACCTCATTTCAATCCCTTTGAAGCTAGGGTTTCACTTAGAACTTGGTTCAACTCAGCAAATGTAGAGACCAAAACAACTGGGGTAAAGTCAGTAGTTACAGGTGACAAACATGCTAGAAGAGAAGTCAGATTCTTTGGGTACTACTTGAGTGAAAGGCCATAAGTCTAGGCATAAGTCTGCATCCTCAGAGATGAAAACAGTGAGTAGTTCTCCCAGAATGTCAGGTGGCAAGTATAGGTGTTTCTTCCATTAGTTTTAATTCTAGATGCATTGTGTCAGGTTGTGAAGCACCAGTTTGGTTTTCTAGCCCTCCCAAGGTTATGTGAGCTGCTTGAAATTTTAATAATTATTTATTTTCCAGTAGTTAAAAGGGATTCTACGACTTTGCAACAGTTAGATTGTAGAGATTCAATTTCAAATAATGTGTTGAAAGAGTTACTCTAAAGGGGCGGGAGTCTGTTCTTTAGACCTAGATACAAAGACTGTGGCAAGACACTGATAGTATAGGGCTATGATCTTAGCACTCAGGCGGCTGAGGCATGAGGATGGGGAGTTTCAGGCCTTGATCAGGAAATGAGACTCTGTCTGGAAAGAAGAGAGTGAGGAGCAATGGGGAATGCAAGGAAAGTGGGGAAGGAGAAGAAAAGCAGGAGAGAAAGAGAAAGAGAGACCGCATCAAACAGAGATGAACAGTCAACATAGTACTTGAAAAAAGACTGAGTGATACTGTCTCCAAATTTGTATTAATGCCTTTCTTCAAATTCCTTAAGAAATATATTTCTTAACTGATAGGTTGATTGTGTGTGCGGGTATGTATGTATGTATGTATGTATGTATGTATGTATCTATTATGTATGTATGTGTATGATCTTTTATTTCCATGTAGCTTCCAAGTTGTGTTTAATTAATACATAATCTTTTACCTAATGACTCTTTTGGTAAACTAATCTTCATGAAACAGGAATAATGCAAATAACAATATCTGTAGATACACACTCACACATATAGCTCTATAGATAGATGGATGGATAGATAGATAGATAGATAGGTAAAGAATATGGCAAAATATCAGAAAAGACTATAAATGTTTAATATAGTTGCAAATTTAAAACTAATGTGTTGAAATAAAATGTAGAATACACTACTAAATTACATTACAAGGAATCTTTTCCTCTTTATGTTTCTCTGTATTCTATTATTTCTTGGAAATTAGCATATATTATTTAAAAACTTAAAAAGACAGGTTGTTTAGCTACTAAGACCTCTGCATTTACATAGTGCATTTTATTTTTAGTTCTCAGGTGCTTTAATCTCATGGCAACTCCACATAGAATCATACAACAGGCTGACTGAAGGGAAGATGAGCCAGTAACTAGGAGATCAGGGACTCGAATAAAGTTTGTTTGACTCTAGCTCTTGTGTGTTCTTGTTTAACTACTGTTGGGCAATGTTTCATTGAGACTAGCTCTCTTAAAAATGAAATAAAGTTTGATTTTCAGAAGCAAATATAAAGTTTTGAACTGGAGCCCAGCTTTTACTCTTGACTAGGATTGCAATTTGGAGCAAGCTAATAAATCTTTTTTTCAATTAGTTTCAGACTCTAAGATGAGGATACAAGATGACTCCATTATACATACTATAATCTGGGATAAAAAGCAAGACTAGACATTGTAGATATGGCTAAGCTTTACAAAAGGGTTAACAGTTCAAAGTACCTAAAACAGAAACCATATGGGACTGGGCCTAAGGACTCAGAGATTGATATAAAGACTCATTTTCTGGGTAGCAGCAGAGATAAAAATGTCCCACAAAGTGAGAATCAGATCCAAGTTAATTGTCCAGAGCCAGGGCCAGCATCAAAGCAAGGTTCTGAAGGTGAAAATCCAGACATATGCAACTTGAGGAATAGAACTGACATAACCAACTCACAGGCTGATTCCTTCTCCATGACATTAGTTTTATGGAGCAGTCTGACAGGTTTTCGTTTTGTTTTGTTTTGTTTTTCTAATCTTCAAGAGCTACCACAAGTAATAACTCGAAGAAGCTATTTATCAAATACTACAGAAGCAAAAAGAAAAAATAATTAAAATTCATATATATACATGTATATGCATGCTAAGTAGAACTAACAGTATTGACTTACAAGCAATAAAATTACAAAACTATTGTGACAACTCAGTAAAACTATATGGAAACATCTCATACTAACTATGAGGTGGAGGAATAGAGGGAGTCTTTGAACCATTCTTATAATAGTGTTCTCTAGGTTATGAGACTGAGAAGGCGTTAACTGTAAGAGAAGGATGATCTCTCATAAAAAGATAGTATATTGGTAAGCTTCATTTCATCTCCAAATTTGATGAATAACCACTGTTATGGGATAATTTCATAATCAGTCTACACATGGAGTGAAAAGGATTGTGTGTTATGATGCCTTCAAAAGAAGCCCACTGCAGGTAAGCTGTCCTCAGGGTACGGGAGAGCCAGCCCTGCTGTGTGGTAGCATCAGGGAGAGAGATCACCACCCCTCTCTTTTGCCCTCACCACCTTCGGCAGACAGAGGAGTTGGCCCCAACAGCAAAGCTGTCTCTGTTCCTTACCTGCTGCAATGCTTTGGTAAGCAGGCCCAGCATGGCACCTAGGCAGCACAGTAGAGCTGAACCTAGTAGCAGGGGATACAGGTTAACCTGCCCCAAGGGCATGAGCATGGAAGAGCTGGGCCCATGACTTGTCTGCCAAGTGCAAGCATTTACAAGGGAGAAATGCCCTCCCCGACCCTCACCCCTTCCCACCTACAGCAGGCAGGAGAGCTGGCCCTCACCTGCTCCACCACTCAGTAGAACAAGTCCTGTACCTCACCTAGGCAGCACAGTAGAGCTGGCTCTAGACATCACAGTTGTGGATGAGCTAGCCCTGGGGGCATGAGCACAGGAGAGCTTCCTTATTGTCTGCTGACTGGTGGTGTGGACAAGGGAGAGATGCCCTCTTCCCCTCCTTCGTCCCTTGCCACCTATAGCAGGTGGGAGAGGTGGCCCTGGTATCAAGAGAGTAAGAGAACTGGTCATGTTCCTCACTGGCTGCAGCACTCAGAAGAGTGGGCCCTGAACCTCATCTGGGCAGCAGAGTAGAGCTGGCCCTGGTTGTGGGGGATGCTGGTGAGCTGACCCCAAGGGCATGAGAGCAGGAGAAACTTCAGGCAGATCAGTTCAGATACCTCTCAGGTCCAGAGTTTTGAAATTGGTCCACCCCAACACCTACCCCATGGATGAACTGCTGGAGTACATGAGGGGGCCTAGTCATACAGAACAAAAGCTGTAGGATCTCAAAGACACAAGACAGCAACAGGATATGAGAGAGAAGCCCCAGTGAGGATCCAGTATTGATGGTGTAGCAGAACCCAGAGGCCTTGTACCAGACCCATGAGTCATTGCAATGAATGTTTGGAAGCAAAGAAGTGTGGACAAAGGAGTATGCTGTGGGACATACCATGACACACTAGTTTCCACAATGAGACTTTTTTCTCTGTGGGGGGAGGGGGGTGTTGGTTGCAAGGGTGGAGGGCAGGTGTGAGGGGAGGGGCAATGAGTGGGATTGGGGTACATGATGTGAAATTCACAAAGTACCAATAAAAAGTTAAAAAAAAAACCCACTCTAATTTCTGATAGAGGTAAGAGAATAGATAAAGTTATTTCATAAATCAACAATACTATTATCTTTAATATAACAATAAAGTCCAAAGATAGAGATGGCTCAGCGGTTAAGAACACTGACTGCTCTGCCAGAGGTCCTGAGTTCAATTCCCAGCAACCACATGGTGGTTCACAACCATCTGTAATGGGATCCGATGCCCTCTTCTGGTGTGTCTAAAGACAACTGCAGTGTACTCATATAAATAAAAAATAAATAAATCTTAAAAAAAAAGCAATAAAGTCCATCTGAGTAAAGTATCTGGATATTGACAGTTCATGATTTTTCTAAGGTATAATATTTTGGTAGTACATATTTTATTATGGATATGAAAATCTGAATATATTTATGATGTATTTTACATAAATGTATACATATATACCTCAATGCTTGTTCCGTTCCATTCAAAAGTGGTGGAGATTTGAACACTATTGATCAAGCATGATTTCCATGTAAGCATTGTGTGGGCAGCTTCTAGTCTGGATGAGTATCTTAACAAAAAGAAAATTCTCAGATAACAATAGGTTTTCCTTAATGTTAAGATTGTACCTTGGCTATTTCTATTCACTCCCTAGTCCCGTTGAATCTTGAATTAGAAAGAATACAGTCATGCAGTAACAGAAGGCAAATGGTCACATGGTGCAAATTGATGTACAGGAAACATATAATACAGTGCTACTTCCTATTTTATTCAGATACAGGTTTTTTTTTTTCCTTTAGAGGAGAAAATAGCCACTTTGAGTTCTGTATTTTGGGAGTCGAGCCAAGCATGATGCTTGACCCAGAATTATAAATATTCTGCAATGTATAACTGAAACACTTGGAAGAGCTTTCTAATGAAATTCGGGAAATGGCACCTAAAATGGAGTTTCATAGCTTCAGATCACATAGCAGCCGGCCTGGCAGCAGCTGAGGTAGGTGTGACTCAGTGGTAGCGATACCCATCATATCGAGAATTAGAAATAAGGCTTTGATGTCCCTATGCCACCAAGAAGTCAGTGATTCTAGCGAGCACAGGCAACGCATGGGGGAGTAGAAAGGAGTAGGGGTGAGAAAGGAGAGGTCGCTATTGTGGAGGTCAATGAAGACAAGCAGTAAGGAGAGCATGCCTCCAGAGACAAATAACCCAAAGCTGGAAAGCAACCAAGAGCGGGCTAAAGGCCAGCTCTAGCACAAGATCCTATTTTGGTTTTGGGTGGCCATCTACCATTGAGAGATGGACCTGCAGTTAGGGCAGTAGGAAGATTTTTTTCCTGGGTGACCCACAAACCTTAGGAGTGTCTCCTCCGGTGTGATTTGTGCAGACGTGAGGCTATATTAGGATGTGGAGGTAGAGGCATTTAGAAAGATCTGATTTGTGTATGAAATTGCGCCACCCTGAAATGAGTAATGAAACTGTGCTCATAATTATGCACCTGCTCCTCGAACCTAGCCCTTAATTTCTATTCTTGGCATCATCAGGTTCTATTACCCCCTTGCCTAAATGATTGCAGCCACCTTCTAACTGGCCACCTGCCTTCGGTCTCTTCTCAGTCACCTCCTCCTACTCCCCACTGTCTACTAAGCACACAACATGGAGGCCAGCATCCTCTGTAATCTGTATCCAAAAGCTGCATTTCTAGACACCATTGCTTCCCTCCATGTAACTTGATGCTTCAGCCAAATTGGCTAATCACCATTCCCCAAACATCCTCCAGTGTGGCGTTTCTAAAATGCAAACGGGATTCGGTTATTGCCCTACTTAAAACTCTTCCCAACTTCCTTTTATTGCTCCATAGGAATCATCCAGAGGTCCTTGGTCTACAAACTCTTTGTGCCTAGCTCCTGTCAAGTTTTCTGTCCTTATCTCTGACCACCAGACCCCAATCCACTACCTTCAAAGCCTAAACCCAGCCATCTGGAACTACTTGAAATTATCTGGACAGGTCAACCCATTTCTTGCCCTTGGGCTTTAGTTGAAGCTTCCTGCTGTGTTATATATTTTTTCTCCTGCTTCTCCCATTTTTCTACCCACAAGGCCCCATGCCCAACACAACAGAAAAAGTCTTTCCTTTTTAAGTGCAAAGATATCAACTCCACAGAAACCTCCCTGACTCAGAAAACCCTGCTCAACCTTCTTAACATACATCCACCACTCATTCCTCATGCGACCTCACTGCCAAATACATGTTTTTAACATCGAAACTATCTTTTTTAAAAGTAACCATTTCCTAAGATACCTGTGGTCTCCTTAGGGACTGGGACAATGTTTATATAACTCTATGAGGTTAGCGGTTCATACAGTACAGACAGAATAGAGTCCAACGCCTCCTTCAGTCCCAAGGCCTGTGAATTAATTGTTTACTGTGCTAAATGGATATTTGCAGAGAGGATCAAACATGACAGGTACTCCTAATCTATATGCCGTTGCTGTGAAATGCAAACCTAACATCTCTCTCCTTCTCAGAGAGAGCACTGTGTATGTTGTAACTTCTCAAACTTTAATGTGCCCTAGAGTCGTACACATGTCTTGGGAAACCAGTGCCACTTCAGTACGTCTGAGCCGAAACAATGATTCTGCATTTCTGACAAGCTCCTCAGAGATGGCATGGTGCTCATTTGGCAGAGACCGCTGTGGGGGAGGATTTCCCATGAGAGCTTCAGAGAGGGGCAACATGGGATGGAGCTCAGTAGAAGGGTAGGGCTGCTGACTGACTTGTGCTAAGGTTGCCATGCATATATCCACACAAGCTTTAATTGAGGCTGTGCTAGAGCGAGTCATCTTTACTGCCTTTATTTCTCTTTAAATGAGGCCCCCAGTGCCAGGCTTTTCCCCTGCTCACTCCCCCAGCATGATTCAGCCTGTGTGATTTTCTCTGTAGAAGAGCTCCCCAGATGCCATTTTTAAACTGACCTGAAGCTGAGTTCTCCTGTCTGCTTCCCATAAATTTAAACCACCTCTGTCTTCATTATCCAAGCCCTGGAAATCCAATCTTTCCAGTCTTCAGAAGCCTCCCCAGCTGCCTAAATTGTTTCGCCTCCATTTCCATCCCAGACAGCTTTTTTTTTCCCCAGGGAGCACACCAGCTTCACCTCTGCAAAGGCTGGTACCCACGCAGCTGCCGCTGTGATTGGTAAGTGCGGCTCTCATTCTGAAAGCCGCACTGTGCTCCCCCACCCGCTTTCAGAGTCGAACTGAAAGACTGAAAGGTGGCTCAGGAGAACACAAGGGCTCGTACTGTTGACTGATCAAATGTTATGAAGGAAAAGCAAATGTAAGAGAGATGCTGGAGCTTTGGCCGCAGCTGTAAGAGCCTGTGGATGCTGGCAATATGGAAGCCACCAATGCTCTGGTCGTGTCAATTTATAATTAGAGATGCCATATGAAGGGGATTTTGACATTTACCGCTACTAGTTTACTTTTTCAGTAATATCAAGCTTCATATTACAGTTCTGTCTCTCTTCTGGAAAAGCTGAGTAAATTCAGAGGTGTCACAATCAATCGAGAAAGCCATGAGAACATCATGTCTAAAATGCATATCTAATTGTACTTTAAAATTAATAAAAAATAAATATTAGATAGATAAATAAATAAATTTATCTAATTGTACTTTAAAATTTATAAAAATTAAAGTGTAAAATATTGTTTAGGAGCAGGTTAAGTGGCCATAGATTTATTTTTTTGCTCAAGAAATGTTCAATGGACCCACCTATATATTTTAAACACCCAAGAAAGATCTTATTGAAGTTTCTTAATTGATACACTTTTGTGTTCTCTCAAATTGCATGTAACCTGAGCCCCTAAATATCAGATGTCTGACATGCTGTTTAAAATACAAACCTGTTTGATGAGTTTGGCACTGATGGGATTAAAATTAACTCCATTTTCCTATTGGTTATAAGCTGGCACATGCTTTAGTAGTTAGTTCAGAGCTTATAATCATTTTGGAAGCAGTTTCAGTTTAAATCAGCTCCTCGAAGCAGGGAAGATCAGGCATCTTTGTGTCTGAATGCTGGAAACTTCTAAACATAATTTGCTCACATTTTCAAGCCCAGATACATCAGTACAAGCAAAGTATCTTTAACATCTGCAGAACACCTGCATCCATTAAAAAAATACTCCCCTTTTCAATCCAATCTTTCTTAAGCAGCTATAGGCAATCATAGAAGAAAAAAGTCTTTGGAGGGGATTACAACCCTTAATGTAGAAAATAATCATAGGCTGTGGAATTTTAGAGCTGGAATAAACTCGAATGCAGCATATTACTAAAGTGAAATAATAATAATTGTCCTCAAACTTGGAAATACTTCACCAACTACTACCACACACACACACACACACAGACACACATACACACAGACACACACACAGAGACACACACACGTGCATGCACACATAGATGAGCACAAACACACACACACATGCATGCACTCGTGCATGCACACACACAAACGCACATACACACACACACACACACAGTCTTTCTCTTTCCTTTGCCTTTTCTAGAGACTCCCTCTGTTCATGTGTTCAGCTGTTTCAAGTCACTGATCTCCTATTCATCTTTCTTTTGTTACCCTGGGCTTTATTTCAGATAAATTAATAGGGTAGGGCTGTAGTTCGGTTGACTAGTGACCTCTTCATGTAACAGAATTTGCCCTTTTCATTATTCGGTATATTTTTTGTCTCACACTGAGTTCTGACCTTTGTCACGTTGATTGAGCCTTTTGTTTATGTCCTTCTGGCTGTACCAGTGAGGACAGAGGTCTTACACATGCTTAGCTTGTTTTCTGACATCCCCGTACTATTCTCTATCATCTGTAAGTTCTGAACAGTTTAGCTCATTATCTTACCCCTCTTCCTGTCTCATGCTCCCAGCTTGTTTTCATGCCTGGTCGTTTCTAATCAGATGTCAGACATTGTTCATTTTTACCTTATTTGATGCTGTGTAACCTCTAAAATAGTCTTGAGAGTTTTTCTTGAGCACAGTTGAGTTATTTGGGAACATGGTGGTTTTTAAATCGTGTTAGGCCAGAAGACAGCAATGGTAACATCAGAGCAGAACTACTTCCCACTAATGAGGTGATGTCCTTCTGTGCACTCTCCCTGATTCCAGCCGAGCTGATAGGAACAGCACTATTCTTCACTGGGCAGCCTATTAATCCCTACTCATTTTTCCAGGTGGTTTATGCCCTAGAATGGAGAATACTAATGATCATTGTTCAAATGAATACTCAGAGAACCTTCTATAAATTTGGGGGTGGGGGACATTATAATGAACTTTTTATTGAATTCCTTGAGAATTTTATTCATGTATATAAGGCATTCTGGAAACCCCCACTTCTGTTGGTTCCTTGTTTGTCCATGTCCTTTTCTTCCTGGTCCTATTTTATTGTTTTCTCTTGAGTTTAACTACTGAGTTTAATCAGGAATGTATGTGTGACCAGTGAGTTTCAAATTATCCTTTGGAATGTGGCAGGCTCCCCTGTAGGAACCCAAATGAAGACCATGTCTGCCTTTCTCCCAGAATATAGCAATAGCCTATAGTTTACTGAGGTGTGGGAGGGTTCTGTGAGTCTCGCTCTGATCCATGGTTGACTGATGATGGGCCCAGTCTCACGCAGGCCCAGTGCTCACAGACATAGCTGCTTTGAGATGATAATTGCAGTCATTATGCCATACCCAGAAGACCCATTCCACAGACCCTTCGCCATGCTTTCTGGCCCTTACACTCGTTCGTCCCTCTCTTCTGTAGTATCCCATTAACCTTAAAGGAATAATATAAATGTCCCATTTAAGGGTGAGAACTCAGCCGTCGCTTACTCTCAGCACCTTCTGCAGTCATGAGTCTGCATTTGCCGAAGTTCATTGCAAAGAGAAGCTTCCAAAAGCCCAGGCTCTTGCCATTCCTCAAAGTGCTCAAGAGATATAGTTGATAAAGACCCTACTACTGAACACACTACAGAGTTTCATCACAACATACGAGAAATGGAGATGAAACTGAACTGGAAACTTCCTCCCTGCTGACGATCTTTTATAGCGTCATGTAGGCAGCTGGGAGAAAGACATCAAGATCTTACTCAGCTCTGAACCCTAAAACCTTCAATACTAACCTGCTAGGCAAGATGTGGCCACTTGTGTAATAGTGGCCTACGTGTTGTAGAAATAACCAACCATTCTCTGATTGGATTTGAGGCCAACACCACAGGAAGGAATTCATGGCTAACATTGTAAACCCTATCGAACACCCATGGATGAAGAGGCCGTAAGGCCTAGGAGTGAGTTACTACAGTTCTTTAGATACAAGAGACAAAACACTAAACTGGCCTTTATGTATTTCTGAAGTTTTTAGCTGTATCTGCTGCATTTACTTACTTGCCCATATGTTAGTACCTCGATTGTCCCAGACTCGCAGGTCTATCCCCTCAAGTCAGACACCCTTCTACTCTCTGTGAATTCCTTCTTCCTTCACTACAGCTTTACAAAATCTCTCTAGTCAATAAACCGGGGCAACTGGAGAACATGGCTTCTTGACCATTTCTCAGAGATTTCTGGCTCTCATCTTCTAATGTGCAATGTTTTGCCAATCAATTTATATACTTTATATTCATGTCTTTATCTCATTTTATTTTACTATTTTAGGAAGGGTGGATAAATTTGGTTTGTATTACTCATTTTCATCAGTAAAAATTTCTCACCTTTCTGATGTTCTCAGTTGTCTGAAATTCCAGTTTTCTTTATGTGCCTTGCTTTTCCAAGACTCAGGTCTATTTCCTCAAGACAGCTAGTCTTCTGATCTTCCTGAATCTCTTCTTACAGGCTTACAAAATCTCTCTAGTCAACAACCTGAGGCAGTTGAAATTTCATTCATCTATATGTGATACCAGAGGGATCCATGCCACACACAGAAAATATGAGCTTATGATAAATGCAAAGTTAATTTGGAACATATATATGTAAAACACTAGTAGATATATACACATTCTCACAGAAGCAAAATATTAATAGTGATAGATCCCTGGGATTATATCCAGTTAGTATTTATTTTTAGTTTCTTAAATTGCCTTCTACCATAAAAATACATGGCTTTCACCAAAATTTCATGTTATCTGATATTTTATATGTATGTATATCTTAAAAATAAATATCTTCATATATAATATATTTGATTTTGTAAAGAAAATTAGGTATATTTGCCAATGAATAGTAGAGGTAATCTGTTTACCCTATTAGAAATTCTTTTTGCTATTTAGTTGGTAAGTTTGGTTTGGTTGATTTTTCATTAATTGATTAATTTATTTATTCACTTTGCATCCAGATTAAAGCCCCCCAACCCTCTCTCACACAGTGTGTTCCCTCATTTCCCCCTCTCCTTCTCCACTAAGAAGGGGGAGGTCTCCCATGGGTATCACCTCATCCTGGCTAACAAGTCACTGCAGGACTAAGCATATCCTCTCCCACTGAGGACAGACAATGTGGTCCAGTTAAGGGAATGAGATCCGCAGGCAGGCAATAAATTTAGGGACAGCCTCCACACCAGTTGTTTAGGGACCCACATGAAGACCAACCTGCACATCTGCTACATGTGTTTGAGGGCCTAGGTTCGGCCCACTTTGGTTGGTAGTTCAGTCTCTGAGAGCTTTCAGTGGTCCAGGTTAGTTAACTCTATTGGTCTTCTTGTGGAGTTCCTAATCCTTCTTGGTCCCTCAATCCTTCCACCAACTCTTCCACAAGACACCTAAGCTTCCTCCATGTCAGGTTGTGGATCTCTGATGTCCTTATTCCTCCACTAGGGGTCCTTCCTGGCTACTTGACCACTTCAGGTTCTATATCCCCCACTGCTAGGAGTCTCAGCTAGAGTCACCCCTATAGACTCCCAGGAACCTCCCCCATTCCAGGTCTCTGGTCACACCATGGCCAGCTGACTTCCATTCACTCTCCCAGTCCTCTCTCTCCTCCTCTCTCCCTACACCTGATCCCAATAATACCCCCCTGTTCCCCTCTCCTCTCCTAGTCAGTTCCCTCCCTCCATCTGCCTCTGATGACATTTGTTTTCCCCTTCTGAGTGAAATTCAAGTATCCTCCCTTGAGTCCTCTTTGAAATTTAGCTTCATTGTATTTGTGGCTTGTAATGCGGATATCCTGTACTTTATGGCTAATATCTACTTATAAGTGAGAATAAACCATGCATGTCCTTTGGATCTAGGTTACCTCACTCAGGATGATATTTTCTAATTTCATCCATTTGCCTGCAAATTTCATGATGTCCTTGTTTTTTAACAGCCGAGTATTCCATTGTACAAATGAACCACATTTTTTAAATCTATTCTTTAGTTGTGGGGCATCTGGGTTGTTTCCTGTTTCTTTCTATTACAAATAAAGCTGCTATGAACATAATGGACACATCATGTCCTTGTGGTATGGTAGGGCATCTTTTGGTTATATACCCAGGAGTCATATAGCTAGCTCTTGAGATAGAACTATTCCCAATTTTCTGAGAAAGTTCCAGATTGATTTCCAGAGCAGTTTTACATGTTTGCATTGCCATCAGCAATTAGAGGATGGTTACCCTTGCTCCACATCCCGCCACCCCATTTTTGATTAGGTTATTCAGTTTGTTGGGGCCTAATTTCTTGAGTTCTTTGTATATTTTGGATATTAACCTTTTGTCAGATGTAGGGTTGGTAAAGATCTTTTTCCATTGTGTAGGCTGTTATGTTGTCCTATTGACAGTGTCCTTTGCCTTACAGAAGCTTTTCAGTTTCATGAGGCTCCACGTATTAACTGTTAATCTTAGTGCCTAAGCTATTGGTGTTCTGTTCAAGAAATTATCTCCTGTACCAATGAGTTCAAGGCTATTTCCCACTTTTTCTTTCTGTTAGATTTAGTGGATCCAGTTTTCTGTTGGGGTCTTTGATCCACTTGGAGGTGAGTTTTATGCAGGGAGATAAATATGGATCTATTTGCATCTTTCTACATGCAGACATCTAGTTAGACCAGCACTGTTTGTTGAAGATACTTACTTTTATCCATTGTATGGTTTTGGCCTTTTGTCAAAATTCAAGTGTTCATAGGTATATGGGGTTTTTTCCTGGGTCTTCAATTGAATTCCATTGATCAACCTGTCTGTTTCTATACCAACAACATGCATATTTTATCACTATCGCTCTGTAGTACAGCTTGAGGTCAGGGATGGTGATTCCTCCAGAAGTTCTTTTATTGTAGAGGATTTCTTTAACTATCCTAGATTTTTAGTTTTTCCAAATAAAGTTGAGAATTGTTCTTTCAAAGTCTGTAAACAATTGTGTTAGAATTTTGATGGGAATTGGATTGACCTGTAGATTGCTTTTGGTAAGAGGATGAGCAGCATCAGGGAGACATGAAAGGATACCTTAGCGTTGTTTGTTCCTGAGTTGTAAAATTCTGAGGACACACTGATTCCATTGGATGTGGCAACTTCATATTTCCTTTAATAGTCAGCATGGATGATGCCTATATGACTATTAGATAAAACAGCTTCTGAGAATGCAGTGAAATCTGACTTCTGAATTCATGGGGAAATGAGCATTTTTACATAATTGTAGTGAAAGGATAGTAAAAAGACTAGAAAAAAAAAGTTACCATCTAAGCAGACTCTACCAGATAGGAACATAAGTTAAGCTAAGTAGACATATGAGTACACTCTTAGGGGCTCAGAAGAGTGCCCAGAGAACAGCATAGTCAGTGGACGTAGGGCCAAAGGGAACAGGCATGTCTTTTAGCCCATTGTTTCCCAAGTGCAGCTACAGCCTGGTTGGGTTTGGATCCAAGCTCTGCCACTTAGAAGCAGCACACATCTGTAAAAGTTCTTAACATCCTTCTCCCACTAATCCCATCTGTAAAAAGGAGGAATAAAATGGACATGCTGTAGCTTATATGAACTAATACAAATGAAGAACTTCGACTACCCATTGGCAACCCAAGGCTTCAGCTAAATATGAGTTACTATTACTCTGGAAGTGCATAGAGGTACTTTTAACAGCTTTAAATTCCATGACTTTACTGTGCATTTAGAAACACATAACTAGTTCCTCAAAGCTGTGCTTATGCAGATACTATCGCTCACAACTATTTGTGACGACAACAAAGTTGAAAGTGTTAACATTCTAGTTAAGCTAATATTAACAAACTTCTCTGTGAAAATCACAAGAACAATATTGGTGGCCCACAAAAAAAAAATTGTGTCCAGGCTTCTTACTTAACAAACAAACTGAAAGAGGCCCAGAGAGGGAAAAAAAATTATGCACAGAGTTCAAAGCAAAGCAATATGTGTATCTACGTGCCGCAGTACCTCATCTCTTAGCGTTATATTTGTAAGCCATAATTCTTGGCATCAGCTTCCTCTGTGAAGCCATAATCAATAGCTTCAATCCTCCAGCTCTTCAGTGTTCCCTTTTCTTCATCCTATGACACTCCTGCTTTAAAGAGAATCGATTCCCACAATTTCAATAGGCAACCTCAGACTTCCTTCACTCTGACAGGGGAAAAAAAATCTAGTTAGTCTAAGTGTGACAAACAAGGCAGGTTGCAGTCAATAAAGGTTAAAAAACAAACACATTTAAACACTGTGAAAATAATAAATAGCTCTTATTCGACATGCTTCAAGCATTTACATCAGACATGGACTTGACTTTCTGTTACGGATGAGGAAGAAACAATGTCAGGGTTCTCTGCTGATGAGAGAAGAGAATTCAACACATGAATATCAGTGGCTACTAATTTGGGCTCTACATAATAAAAATGATTGGAAACAGGTACAGATGAATGCCATACAAGGTTAAGGTGCAAACATAGCTCTGCCTGGTGTGAATAAGAACTGTGGTACACTATAGCTGCTGTAACAGAAATAGGAAAGACTCAAATGATGCATGGTGTAGGAAATGTACATCTCTGTCCAGAAATTAATGAAGGTCATGTAGGTGGGCAGACACTTGAGTTGAATCTTGAAAAAAATGCCATCTTTTTGCTGGGTAATGTAAAATAGGAAGAACAATTCAAACTGACAGGAAGGCGAGGGAAGTGCGAAGTTGGGTGCCTTCAGAGCATCACAAATCATCTGGTGGGATTCATTCAAACCAAGAGAGTTCACAGCAGGAAGAGGGAAAATATGAATAGACTGGTACAAACACTTTGTAGGAAATTCCTTCCGAGCAGGTTCAGACCTAGAACCAACACCATAGGCCCTTTCTATGCTACCTGGATACCCAAGACAATCGTATGTGCTCTTCATTCATTAAGTTAGTCTATATTTTTCTGTCTTAGATGAATTAGTTCACTCAATGCTGATAGAAGGTAGGAAGTCCCCTGGGAGAAAAGATTGAGAGATATAGATTGGGTCTCTGTAGTCATTTGGGAATTGTATACCAGAAAAAAAAATCAGACAGACTTACTGTTCTTGTCATAGCTTAGAATAGAATGATCTAAAAAGAGATAGCTTAGGACAAGCAAATATCTACCTCTCCTCTCTCTATTTGTAGGCACTAGGCAGGACTTCTTATGCCAAACTCACCTTACCAGATAGCAGAGTATCAACAAGGAACATTTCCATTATAAACTGAATGCAAGCGTGTCCAATGTTCAAAATTCCCAGTGGTGCCAATGCCCCAAGCCGACCAGCCTTGATTTCTGACATCATCTCTTTTAAGATCCAGGCTCCTGGCTGCTGGCCCTAATAAATGGCCTTCTACACAGAAAAGAGCATCCTTTACAAAAGAGCAGAGTTCATGGCTCAAGAAGTGACTCATTTAACCTAGATAGCCTCAGCCTAGAACACTGTAAAAAAAATTACTAAGATTTATTTGAGTGCCACTGTTGAAAATCTATTTCTACACTGCAGCAAATGCTTCAAGTACATTTCTCTAATGAAACTCATTATCATAGCCTTTTTATTCTTTTCATGTAATGGGAAGTTGAATAGTGTACTTTGAGGGGGAAAATAATGCCCTGAAATTTTGTACCCATCAGGAGGAAATCATTCATTTCTGTCATTCTATTTCAATGTAAGCCTCTTCCACACTATAAAAAGATGAAATATGGATAACAATAGAGATTGCTGTCTTCTTTCCTCATTCTGCTACTCTCTCTGTATGGTTTTGACTATTATATATTATGTGTACTTTCAAAATCTTTTCTGGTCATAAAAATCTAATGAGAAGTTTCTGAATACTTTTGACTGCTTAAAACTGCCTGGCGCCTTTTAAAAAACGTGGGCATATTATTAATCCAGCATCCTAGGTACTTTCCAGGCTGAGTAATTATCTTCCACCTACCTAGGTCCCCCTGGTGGTTTCAATTTGCATACAGAATTGTTCTTCCCTTCCAGTTTCTGAGGTTTTGTGGTGTTTGCTTTCACATTGATACCTATAGCATCAATCTTGCTCTCAGCAGTCAGCATTTTTTTATGAAGTAGAGAAAATTATGTTTTGTTTCTTCATATGTATGTTGTTCTTTTGATACAAACACATTTGGATGTATACCCAGTGGCTCATTTAAATGATTCTCTTTTCTATTTAATTTTATCAGTGTACCTACTCACCCTTAGATACTACATTGTTTTGTTATTTCTTTCTGAATACATATTTTTCAACTTGCTAGGGTTCCTGGCAGTGCTATATAGGTGCATTTAGCAAGAGGTTGTGAGTTTCTTAGTAGCCTATCCATCTCTAGAATTATAGAATTTTTAATAATGCTTTCTGAAAATGAAGTCTGTAAGAAAAGAATGTCAAAATCCAAAACCACTCCAACATTAATTAAAACGTAGTAAACATTTTGATGGCCGGACTTTCTGTTGACTATTTTCTACACAGTAACTCATTTAGTTTGCCTACAACCGGATTGGGCAGGTTTTTCCTGTTGCAAAGATGAGGAAATTGAAGCTCTAGTGCATGAATTAGCTCACAAAGCATTGCATAGGAATAAGTGGCAAAGCTATACTTTAAATATAGGCACTCTGCCATAGGATAGCAAATGGGTTAGTTTCAGTCTGACTCTGAAACCCTGAGATCAGGACAGTCTCCTCTTCTAAGGTATGTGACGTTAAAAGCCATGAAATTCCAGTGTTTCAGTGTGAATCCAAAAGCCAGAGCCAATGTCCTCATGTAAAGGTAGTTAAACTCCATCTCTGTCACTGAAATAAATCTGATAGAGAGAAGCCATTTTGTTCTATCCAGGCCGTCAACTGATGGGTCACACCCATTTCAGGGAGAGTAGCCCACTTTACTCAGTCTCCGCGTTCAAGTATTAATCTCATGTGGAAAGTATCCAGAGCGATGTGTTAACCAGCCACATATCTGGGCACTCTAGTTTTCAATAGGACTGACGATATATAATTGACAGCCATTGACATAATTGTCATCATTATCCCATAACTCAGTTACATGGTGTCCTAATAATCAAACAATAGATCATATACCACTCCCCCCCCCATTTCTTAACATGAATTGAACACATAATACTTTCTTAAGACAAAAAAAGTTGGTTACACAATGAAAATGATTATCCAAATATTTTTTAAGCTAACTTATTTCTAGCTCTCTTAAATCGGGTTCATGATATATATTTCTCCGACCAAAAGAGGCAAGAGGCTTGATTTTTTAGCTTTCCAAATGCTGAGAAGCCATGTTCCCTAGCAACACTGACTTCACATGAGAAACTTTCAAATACCATTTATAGCAGGCTCTCCCCCCCCCCTTCTCTGCCACCTCACTCCAAGCTCGTGATTGCTAAAGAGAAAATGAGCTTTGGAGATTTTAAGTAATGCTCTTAAGAGGGCATCATAGTGGTTGGCTGAAGAAGATGCTGTTCATAATGTTATTTAGACTCACTTCAAAGTCTATAGAATCTTTTTTTATTTTGTTCTCATTATTAACACTGATTATGATATATGACAGAACTAGTTTTTGAAAGTCAACGTTAACAGAAATGAGAACTTAAATGATTGGCCTAAAATCAAATAGACAAAGCACATGCACCTTTATTTACAGTTTCCCTTTGTATATATGTGTAAATTATTTATGTCTAAACATGCTAATTATTTGTGTATGTTTTTGTAGCTGACTACATATGTGTGTTTATATAAATTTGCATGAATACTATGTCTATACACACAAACACTTGATCTTAAGAGAAAAAAAATCATGTCTTGTTATTTCCACTTTGAAAATCTTGTCACAAACAGGACTTTGCACTAATTATATCAGGACACACAAGGCCATAATAAATAAGCTGTAATTATAGGCATGTGTCTTAGTTAGGGTTGTACTGCTGTGACCAGACACCATGACCAAAGCAACTCTTATAAGGACAACATTTAGTTAGGGCTGGCTTAAAGGTTCAGAGGTTCAGTCCATTACTATCAGGGTAGGAACATGGCAGCATCCAGGCAGGCATGGTGCAGGAGGACCTGAAAGTTCTACATCTTTATCTGAAGGCCACTAGGAGAAGACTGACTCTTCCACACTGATTGGGAGTTTCAAAGCTCACCCCCACAGTGACATACTTCTTCCAACAAGACCACACCTCCGAATAGTGCCACTCCCTGGGCCAAGCATATTCAAACCACCACACCATGCATGAATGTTTCAACATGTGGAAACTCTGTTAACATGTTACAGGGGAAAGTGCATCATTTCATGGGGCACTTAAAACACAGTTGGTAGAATTCAGTGTTCTTAAGATCACAAAGTAAATCACATTAGCAAAGTTACAAAGTAGAGATATCTTTAAATGGATACTTATCTATTCAGAACTTTGCAAATCTATAGCATTGCTTATATTCAAGATGTAATAGGATCCTGGCCAATGTAGAAAGATAATAGGAAGAACCGTGAGGCATCATGGTTGAAAAAGAAGGCACATAGTTACATATCACCCATAAGTTTATATTCATAGAAAATGGAAAGATAAACTATCAGGGCATTCAGAAAAGTTACTAGGTTGGTAATGGAGACTCTAGTAGCATTCTCCTGATACACTTTATATCTGTGTAGAATACATAGTGTACTTGCAGTCTATATGTATTGTTATGCATATACTATATATGGTATGTATAACTGTTACATACACATTCTATAGCTATATGATCTTTTCTTGATAAAGAAGTGTTTCTGTAACATTATTTAGGCATCAGCTTAAAAAATTATGAACATAGGCAGAGTCATAGTGACCTGTCCCCTGAACCTTCACCCAGCTGATACCCTGTTCTGAAAGATATCTGTATTCCCCCTGAACACTCACACTCCAGTGTCATCCCCTTCCCCACATCCTGCCTTTCTGTGTTTATAACCCCTGTGTGAATGAATTACGATTTGAGAAAAAAATAAATAAATTATTTTTAAAAATTATGAACAAAGATGTGGGTAAATGAAATCATATACCATAACCAAAATGAACTCACTGAATGCCATAAAGATGCCATTTAACTTCTAGTTGGAGCTCTAAAGCCACTATAATATTTCAAAGGGGTTTTCATGGAATTTTATAAGCATGCAGTAAAATTAATGACAAGGATCAAGGAACCAAAATGATTTGGATTTCGCTGATACGGAATGTCTAGCTTTGGTGGATATAAAATCTTACCATGAAAGTACTAGTGGCTAGGCTGATGTGGAACTGATACAGTGGTAAACAAAATGAATATGACATTTAAAAAAATGAACCTTTAAGTGAGCTCCCACTGAGTTGAAAACGTAAGGATGGTGAACGCTTGTATACCAGACCCTACTCAATAAAATAGCTTTTTTTCATGTTTAAGAAAAAGTTCCTTTCAAGCTTCTTCACAAGTCTACTCCATGGAAAATTATTACAGTTTAAGGGATAGAGGAAAGAAATTAAATCTGGGAAGAGGACTCAATCGGTAAAGTGTTTATCCCCTACAAGCATACAGATTTGAGTTCCATCTATAGCACCCACTTGAAAAAAATCCAGATAACCATGTGAGCCATACCTCCAGCATTTAGGAAACAGAAACAAGAAGACCCTTTCCAGGTTTAGAGAGAGACTATGTCTAAAAAATAATGTGAAGAATGTTTGAAGAAGATGCTTGACATAGGTCCCTGGCTGTATATGCACACATACATCCAAATGTAAGAACACATACACATATATACATACATACACAAGGAGAAGTAGATAACAGAGTGACAAATGGGATAATTTAAATGTATCTGCAATATACATATTAAATACATACATACATACATACATACATACATACATATATCAAGGCATACATTGGCTACATTGCTGCATTGATTCTGTTTTCTGTGGTTCTATTTAATGCATCCTTAAAGTTAATGACAGTTTCAAAAATTAATGTAGAAACAAATGTCTCTATGTATAGATATGGGTAAACAAATTCATCATTTGTTCACTTAACTGTTCATCTGATCTCCAGTTGTCAGATGGCAGGTCTGAGAGACAGACAGCCTGAGAGACAGACAGCGGGTTTGATTTGTTGCGGAGCCATGTGAACTATTAGTCCTGTGATTCTCCTGTAGGAAAGAGCACTCCACAGGAAAATGTTACAAAGGTCAGAAAATGGAGCTTGGTTCCCAGACGATCATTACACCGCGGTCTCTGAGCCAGGTGTGCGCTGGAAATCCAGAAGGGATGACCACTGGTTTGATAGATGGAGTCCTGGTGCAGAATGCTCTTGAGAGACTGAACAGAAAAGTCATTAGGATGAAATTTACTGTAGAAAAATATAAAATCCTGCCTCGAGGTTAAAATATAATCAGCTGTATGAGAGCAGATCATAGGACACTTGCCTTGAATGTTAGCAATGTGAAAATGAGCACAGAGGTTTGATTGACCTCGTTTGCAATCAGATGTAAAATGTCTATAAAATTATACTGTACCGAGAGTACAGTGACCAGAGCACCAGGAGTGATATCCTTGTAGCAGAGTAGGTGATAATTATGTAAGCATTTTTAAATGGCTTTGCATAGATAGCATCCAGCAGGTGAAGGCCTGGATAATCCTCAACACTGGGTCACACAAAGCCATCAGAATAAACTTTCAGCCTATAAGATTTCTTGGAGGGCTCCAAATACTCTTATGAATTGTTCAATTCATAGATATTTGAGGGGTAAATGCTTCAAGGGCTTGTCAAAATATACAAGAAACTATTTGCTGAGTACTCAGCTTGCCAGTAAGGAGGAAGATCTTTTGGGTAAAAAATGAAGTAGCAGTAAGAGTTTGATACAATTATGCCTAGAGACCCATGAGTAAGTGAATGTTGTCTTCACACTCACCCCACCTCTCCTTGTAAGAGATCAGCACACAGAACAATAGCAGGGTGGAAGTTAAAGAGCCACTTTATTAACAGCTTCCTTAATAGCCATAATGGAGAAATTCTATATTGCAGTGCTAAGGCCTCCTTCTTTTCCTGGCTTTTTCCCATCATGCCCTCAGAAAAAAAAAATTAAATTGCAAGTCCATCACACACATAGAATTGAAATATATGTTTAGTGTTAAAATGCTGTATGAAAGGAGTTCCCCCAAAGTGTGATTCTGTTTCTATTATAGAAATGGAAGGGGAGATACATTTCAACTCAACAAAAGGACATTGTATTAGTCACATGGCTTTCTATGAAAGAAGCTCACTGCTCTAAGAGCAAATTCTCTCTTACTGGAGACTAAATAACTCTACAGTGCATACAGTGCATGGGAGCTGCCCAGTAAATTATACTCTCAGAAGTTAGATGGGGTGATTCTCATGGTCTGATAATAAAAAAATTGGATGCTTTGATTTCTAGAAACTTCTCTTGACTAGTTAGGATTTCATGACTATAAGATCTAAGGGGCATTCCCTCAAAGAAATTTGACTCCTGATAGTATGTATCGAATTCTATTTAACTCCCCAAGAATTTTGATGACATATAATACCTTGTTTCTCTATTTTCAATGATTCTGAGTTTCTGTATTGTTTCTCTTCTTTATAGAAATACTGAATGTTTATTTGTTTCTCTAACTACTTCTTTCAGAACTAAGTCTTTGTCCTATAAGACTCAACACCACCATAGAGTAAAGAGGAAGTTGAAACTGTTAAATTGTCCACATTTTTTTCTCAATGATTTAGTAATAGTCTTTGGTAAACATTTCAAATAGTTGAAGACTAATTTAATCTTAATTAAACTATCAGCAGCAGAAATAATACGACATATAACATGAGTATATTATGTTTCCTATCAGTTTAATGGAATATCACAATGTGAATTAATTACTAAAGATTCAAGATGTCTTCCTAGCAGATTCAGAAATGAACAAACTAAAATGGCTATGTAAGTATAATATATCATCTATTATAAATGATGAGCATCAAATCTACCCCCAGAGCCTAAGAAAAACTGAAATCACTCAGAAAGCCAAGTCATCCCCTGTTATCTGCAGATGTGAGCCCCAAGTGCCACAGAAAAAGTCTGTCATTAGAATCCAAGAATACCTTTTTTTTAGCCATTATTGTTAGACTTCTTTTCAACCAAGCTCTTTGTAAAGCTGTCAACAGAAATAGCATTATCTGCCCCTCATAACTCACTCTCTGAGAGGCAAAACTGAGGCGAAACAAGCAGGAAGGAGAAGATAGAGGATCCACGAGTCAGTACTGCCTGAGGAGTCCTTACATTTTACATGCCAAAAGTGTGGACAGCAATCTAAGGAAAAAGCCCTAGCATGCTTCAGAAAGCCTTCCACAACCTCCCATTAAAATTTCCTGCTTTCTTTTATTCTTTATGTAACATCATTGAATTACTATATGAAAATGTGTTACTATCTATCTATGTGTATACAGCTACTACGTTGTCTGTTTCACTGCCGAAATCCAATGGCTTAGCACCTTGTTTTTCCAAATAGATTAGGAGCTCACTAAAGCCTAAAATGAGAAGTTGACTAAGAAAATATCCAGAATAGATTGTTTTCATCCTTGAAAAAGAAAGATGGAATCAACAAGATGACCCCTGACGAAGCCCACATGTCATCTGTAATGGATTTTATAACTTTAGATTTTCAGAACCCGTGATACACAATAGTATACACAGGTCAATGGAACCTTTAAGATCGTCAGTAACAGAGATGTAAAGCATCCAATGGTGTGGTTCCATAAGAATTTACTGCCACTTCCAGCTTACAAAAAAACTAACAAAAGCCCCACTGTTTATATCCACTTACAAATATTATGTAACTTTTATTCATATGAGATCATTCTAAGTCTGTGTGCTTACTAAGATTACTTAATGAGGTGACCTTTTTGGACATTACACAAAAGCCAACACTTGGACCCAATTAGCCAAAGAGAATATGATAAGTGATTGTCTAAAACATCCATGATACTATATTTTAAGTTTTTATGAAATGTGACATTTTTAAAGATATATTTGCTCTTATTTTATTTGTATGTGTGACTGCATGCATATATGTATGTGTACCACATGGATGGCTGGTGTCCATGGAGGCACAAAGAAGGCAATGGATCCCCTGGAACTGGAGTCAAAGGCAGATATGGGTACTGGTAACTGAACTCAAGTCCTCTGCAAGAACAACTAATGTTCTTAACCACTGAGCCATCTATCCATCCCTAAATAGAAGATTGTACTTATATTCTAGTACAACCTCTACTTTTTGTGTGCCTTTGATTATATAGAATGTGTTTTATTGATAAGTTTATAAACAAAATTAAATTTAAAAGAAGATCTGTTTGTGTTCACAAGTCCATCCTTTGAGTAAGGCAAGAAAATGTGCAAGACTAGTTCTTTAAGCTTAGCAAAGGGACTCTTTCTCACTTAATAGATGAATCTAGAATGACTATTAAATGAATAAGAGTAAGTATAAAGATTGTCTTTATTAGGGTTTTACTGCTCTGAACAGATACCATGACCAAGGCAACTCTTATAAGGACAACATTTAATTGAAGCTGGCTTACAGGTTCAGAGGTTCAGTCCATTATCATCAAGCATGACAGCGTCCAGGTAGACATAGTGCAGAAGGAGCTGAGAGTCCTCTGTCTTTATCTGAAGGCTGCTAGCAGAATACTGACTTGTAGGCAACTAGGATGAGGATCTTAAAGTCCATGTTCACAGTGATACACCTACTCCAACAGTGCCACACTGTCTAATAGTGCCACTCCCTTGGCCAAGCATATGCCAATCGTCACAAAGGTTGTTCCAGGATACTGTTTTCTTTGAAGTGAATGCATCCATTCATATACCTAGCATATCACTAACATACTGTCTTGTGAACCCCCATTTGTTCCCTGCCCTAAAATCTTAAGCCTGTGACAACTATTGACTTCCAAGGACAGTTTTCAAAGGGAATCAGTCTTTCAGCTATACAAAATAATTTGCTTTAATTGAGCCCTCTTGGCATTAGCAGCTAAGGAAAATTAAATGGTAAGGGTGGTAGTGTTTCACTGGAAGGCAAACTATATGTCCTTTCATGTAGTATATAGATCCAGGGAGAAGAGTACATACAGCACACTAGAGTGAGTAGCTTTATGCTTTCAATGGGCCAAGACATTTACTATTTTGATTTAAAAAAAAAAGGAGCATTGGTAAAATCTGCTAGGTATGATGACGCACTTCATCCCAGCACTCAGGAGGCAGAGAAAGGCAGAACTCTGTGGGTTCCAGATCAGCCTGGTCTACACGGTGAATTCCATGGTAGCCAGGGCTACACAGTGAGGCCCAGTATCATAAATAATCAATAAATAAATCAATGATGATGTGAGTGACCACAGGGTGCTTATAAGAAAGCCTGTAACATTGTATGCTCATTTCAGCAGTGCATATACTAATATTGGCATGGTAATATGACCCTTGTACAAGGCCAACATGCAAATCCATGAAGCATTCCCTATACTATTAAAATGTATTTATTTATTGGTTTATACCCCAAATGCTGCTCCCCCTCCTGATCCCTCCTTCACTGAGTCCCTTACTTCCATCCCCCATCCATTTTTCTTCTGAGAAGGTGGGACCCCACACCCTGACATATCAAAGATTAGGCACATGCTCTCTCACTGAAGCCAGACAGGACAGCCATGAAGACTGAGCTGTCTGTCTCCTACATATGTGCTAGGAGACTTGTTCAAGTCCATGTATGTTCTTTGGTTGGTGGCTCAGATTCTGAGAACTCCCAGGGATCCAGGTTTGTTTACTGTTAGTCTTCCTGTGGAGTTCCCATCAACTTCTGGCCTTTGATTCTTCCCAAAACTCTTCCATAAGCATCCCTGACCTCTTTGAAATGTTGGCTGCAGGTATCTATTTCTGTTTCCATCCACTGCTGGGTATAGCCATTCAGAGGACAGTTATGCTAGGCTCCTGTCTGCTAGGATAACAGAGTGTCATTAATAGTTTCAGGGGTTGGTGTTTGCCCATGGGATGGGTTTTGAGTTGGGTTGATTATTGGTTCACCTTTCCTTCACTCTCTGCTCCATCCTTGCATTTCTTTTAGATGGGACAAATTTTGGGTCAAAAGTTTAGTGCATGAGTTGGTGTCCCTATCGTTCCACTGGGGGTCCTGCCTACAGGAGGTGGCTTCTATAGGTTCCATGTCCCTGCTGTTAGGTATCTCAGTGAAATTCACCCACACTGACTCCTGGGAGCCTCCCACTGAGCCTCTCTCCTGTTTCTCCCAGCACCTGATCCTGACTCCCCCTTCCTCTCCCACTCTCCTCTTGGTCTCCTCCCTCCTACCCTAGTTCCCTCCCTCCCTCTGCCTCCTATGACTATTTTGTCTCTCCTAAGTGTAATTCAAGTATTTTTGCTTGGGCCTTCCCTTTTGTTTAACTTCTTTGGGTCTATGGGGTGTTTCATGGGTATTCTGTACTTTACGGATAATATCCACTTGTCAGTAAGTACATACAATGCCTGTCCTTTGGGGTCTGGGTTACATCACTGAGGATATTTTCTAGTTCCATCTATTTGCCTACAATGTTCACAGTGCCCTTGTTTTTAATGGCTTTATAGTATTCCATGGTGTAAATGAACCACATTTTCTGTATGCAGTGTTTGGTTGATGGACATCTGGGCTATTTCCAGTTTGGGGCTATTATGAATAAAGCTGCTACAATATAGTGGAGCACTTGTCCTTAGGGTATGGTGAGGAACATTTTGGCTATATGCCCAGGAGTGGTATGGCTGGGTCTTTGGGTAGAACTATTTCCAGTTTTCTGAGAAACTGCCAGATTGATTTCCAAAGTGGTTGTACAAATTTGCACTCCCAACAGCAATAAAGGGGTGTTCCTCTTTCTCCACATCCTCACCAGCATCTGCTGTCACTTGAGGTTTTTTTTTTTTTTAATTTTAGCCATTCTGACTGGTGTAAGGTAGAATCTCAGAGTCATTTTGGCTTGCATTTCCCTGATGACTAAGGAAGCTGAGCATTTCTTTAAGTGCTTGTTGGTCATTCAGGATTCCTCTGTTGAGAATTCTCTGTTCAGTTCTGTGCCCCATTTTTTAATTGGGTTATTTGGTTTGCTGGAGTTTAACTTCAACTCAGGGCTGAAATCAATCAAATAGAAACAAAAAGAATCAAAGAATCAACAAGAGCTGTTTGGGGTTTTGTTTTTGTTTTGTTTTTGAGAAAATTAACAAGATAGACAAACTCTTAGCTAAACTAACAAAAAGGCACAGAGACAGTATCAAATTAACAAAATCAGAAATGAAAAGGGAGAGATACAACAAAAACTGAGGAGATCCAAAAAATCATTAGTTCTTAAAAAGCTTGTACTCTACAAAACTGGAAAATCTAAATGAAATGGATGAATTTCTGTACAGATATCATATACCAAAGTTAAACCAAGAGCAGGTAAACAAAGAGTCCCCTAACCTCTAAGCAAATAGAAGCAATCATTAAAAGTCTCAAAAAAAAAAAAAAAGTCCAGGGCCAGATGGTTTTAGCAGGGAATTCTACCAGACTTTCAAAGAAGACCTAATACCAATATTCCTCAAACTATTCCATAAAATAGATACAAAAGGAATACTACATAACTCATTTTGTGAGGTCACAGTTACCCTGATACCTAAACCTAACAAAGACTCAATAAGAAAAAGAGAACTTCAAACCATTTTCACTTATGAACATTGACACAAAAATATACAATAAAATTCTTGCAAGCTGAATATAAGAACATGCCAAAAACATCATTCACCACAATCAAGTTTTAGGCTTCATTCCAGGGATGTAGGGATGGTACAATATATGAAAATACATAAACACAATCCACTATATAAACAAACTGAAAGACCAAAATTACATCTCATTAGATGCTGAAAAAGCTTTTGACAAAATCCAACACCCCATCATGTTAAAAGTCTTGGAGAGATCAGGGATTCAAGGCAAATACAAAAACATAATAAAAACAATATACAGCAAGCCAATAGCCAACAGCAAATTAAATGGAGACAAACTTAAATCAATTCCATTAAAATCAGGGACAAGACAAGGCTGCTTACTCTCTCCCTATCTATTCAATATAGTCCTTGAAGTTCTAGCTACAGCAATAAGACAACAAAAGGAGATCAAGGGAATACAAATTGAAAAGGAAGAAGTCAAGATATCATGGACAATATGACCATATACATAAGTGATCCCCCATATTCTACCAGAGAACTCCTACAGCTGATAATTTCAGCAAAGCGAATAGATAAAAAATTAACTCAAAGAAATCAATAGCCCTCATTTATACAAATGATAAACAGGCAGAGAAAGAGACTAGGAAAACAACACTCTTTACAATAGCTACAAATAATATAAACTATCTAGGTGTGACTCTACCCAAGCATGTAAAAGATCTGTATGACAAGAACTTCAAGACTCTGAAGAAAGAAAATGAAGAAGATATTAGAAGATGGAAAGATCTCTCATGCTCATAGATCCATAGGATTAGCATAGTGAAAATGGCCATCTTACCAAAAGCAATCTACAGATTCAATGAAATCGCCATCAAAATTCCAACACGATTCTTTAACAGACCTTGAAAGAACAATTCTCAACTTCATATAAAAAAAATAAAAGCCTCAAGATAGCCAAAACAATGCTGAACAACAAAACTTCTGGAGGATTCTCCATCCCAGATCTCAAGCTGTACTATAGAGCAATAGTGACAAAAACTGCATGGTTACTGGCAGAGAAATAGACAGGTTGATCAATGGAATGGAATCGAAGATCCAGAAATAAACCCACACACCTATGAATACTTGATTTTCAACAAAGAAGCCAACACCATACAATGGGGAAAAGAAAACATCTTCAACGAATTGTGCTACGTGTAGAAGAATACAAACAGATCCATATTTATCATCCTGCACAAAGCTCAAGTCCAAGTGGATCAAGGACCTCCACATAAAACCATATACACTAAACCCGATAGAAGAGAAAGTGAGAAAGTCTTGAATGAATTGGTACAGAAGACAATTTTCTGAAAGAATATGAATAGCTCAGGCCCTAAGATCAACAATTGATAAATGGGACCTCATGAAACTGAGAAGTTTCTATAAGGCAAAGGACACTGTCAAAAGAATAAAAGGGCAGGCTAGGGAAAAGATCTTCACTAACCCTACATCTGACGGAGGGCGAATATCCAAAATATATTAAGAACTCAAGAAGTTAAACCCTATATATTTTTTTAAATTAGTAAAATCCCCTTGCACTTCAAGCAAGTCTTTTGTCATACAAACAACCAGCATATCATTTATTCGGGAAGAAAAATTTTTTTTTCACATTTGTAATCTCTCTTCGTCAGGATAAATCTATACCACTATCTCATCAGAAAGAAAAAAATCTCCATCTTTAAATGTGTTTGACTCTCTCCTTAAAGTTTGCGACAGCAAGAAGAGCCAGAGTGTTCTTCATGCTCCTTCTCCCTGGCTCCCAGGAAAAGCTTTCAGCTGGCTGCCACCCAGAGTCCTGATGCCTTCTGGGCTCTTCCTGCTTCACTTGGACTAGTTATAACATTTCCTTGTTTTCAAATGCAACTTGATGAACCTCATGGACCCTGCTCTCTCTGATGCCTTATGATGGGTATATCCCCTTTACGATAATATACTATGCAGCTTCCATATCTGTTATCAAACATCCGTAATTGTATTTGTATAAACTTTAGTGTTGCTTGTTAATTTTCATATGGAGTGTGTGAGAGAGAGAGAGAGTGGACATGTGCACACATGTGTATTAGTCCCCACTCGAGAATGCACAGCAAAATTTTTTTTCCTCTTTAGTTTTAAACTCCATAAAGGAAAAACAGGTCTTTTCAATTCCCTTGATTCATAGCTTATAGTATATGTCCAGTTGTTTTTAATTATCTACTGAGTGAGTAAATATGTATTTACTTTCCATACATATGGTTTTAAATGAATGAGTGAATGGCAAGTCATAGGTATTTCTCATGGCATATTTTCCATAATCTAAGAGCTATATAAGCCAGTGTATAATTATTATTCAGTATTTTCTTACTATAGGTGAGATAACTCATGCCTTTAAAGAAAACAGTTTTTCCTGAATTTTTTTGTTTGTTTGTTTTGGTCTGGTGTGGTAGTCAATTTCATGTGTCAGTTCGATTAAACTACTAGATGACTGGTTAACTATTGTTTTTAGTTTTATGTGTGCTTCTGGAAGAGATTAGCATTTGACCGGCAGATCAAGGGAAGCTCTTCTCTTATCAATGAAATAGGTGTCATACATTCTATTGTAGATCCAGGTAAAAATGAAGGAAAAAGGAGAAAGGACTAACCCATTCTCTCTTGAGCTGAGAAGTCTATCTACACTTGCCCTTGGACATCAGACCTGATGGTTCTTCAACATTTGGACTGTAGGGTATAAACCATCTGCTCTTCTTCCCAGGCTTCCGTGCTCAAAGTAAATCACACTGCCAGCTTTCTTGGCTCCTCAGCTTGCCATTGGCTTACCACCTATCGTCTTAACCTCCCAAATCAAGTAGCACAATACCCAACAAGTCCTCTTATGAACCTGTATGTTTCCGTTCTATGGGTCTAGTGAAATCTAATGAAGTCACCTCATCATCAAATAGCACTTGTATTTTTTCCCAGTCTTTACAACCACATCTAAAATTTGGACAGGCAAGCTCCATCTCTAAGCTTTCACCTTCATGCACCAAACCAGACCAAGGATCGTCCGTAGGAAGAGTAAGCAATCCTTACCTCTATGTACTCTCTCTACCTTACTGCAACGTTATTCTCAAAACAATGTATTGCTTGCTTAAATTCTGCAGAACAGGTGGACATGAGCCTTTTTACTTTTCTCTAGCTTTCTTTTATTAGGAAAGAGATTTGTAAATATGCAAACAAAACAAAATTACCCTGCAAGCAAATTGTAGGTGCCCCATTTGGGTTTGTTACGCTGGGTTTTGGTCCATTTTTTATATTCACTTGCAAATCTGAACTTAGCGGATGCTCAGTGTTATTGTGGGAGAAAACAAAGGCCTAACGTGTCATCTACATCTCATTTCAGATCGCAATGATAGTTTACCTATAATTATCTATAATTCATGTCCTTCTAAAAGGATAATGAGCTGCATTTGTCCTATTTAGCAACCACTCATTAGCTCGATCTGTAGGTCTGAGGGAAGTCATTTGGGCATCCTTTAGAAATCTTTCCCTCAGGCCTAACTCTTTAGGGATTTTAATGCCCTTGGTTATATTTTTAATTTTAGTCTTTTTGATGTAGTATATTCCCTCCTGGTAAATTAATTGAAGCATTTTTTCATTTTGTGCATCATAATAATTATTGGGCAGCTGCATAGATTCTGTCATCTTTAGGCTGGTCCATTCATATGGGCTCTCAGCATTCAGTGCAGCTTTTTCCAGAATTGATTTGATTACAGCCATCTGTATTGACCATGAAGGCAAATTCAATAAACAGACTGGAGGAACTGTGATTTGCCCACCAAAGACGGGAACAACAATAGGTCCAAAGCATTCATTGTCCCTTCTAGGAAAGACAAGAAATCAATAAAGCAAATACCCATCCCCGAAGCTATGTAGGCGGGAGATGTCAACAGTTAATATCAAAAATAAAGTTCAATTGCTCAACCAAAACATGGGGGAAGACATAGAGATTTTTTTTAATTACTTATTTTGAGAAATTGGATTGGTTGATTATCTTTTTCTTGAGTCTGTATGTGCATGTAGATCTGTCCTAAATTCTATCATCAGAACAAGTTATTTGGAAAATTGGATAACCATTTACCATGAAAGTTAGGCTCTTGATAATTACAGTTATGTAGTGAATGACAGAAACAGAAAAACAAGTCCTACAGCAGAATGGGATAGAAACCTAAGACCAGGAAAAGTTTTAGACAATCATATTTATACTAATGTTCATTTTTATTACAGTTTGAAAGAAGGAAAAAAGAGAAAGAGAAAAGTAATTTAAACAAATGTTTGCTGTGAAAATTAAGCCTATATTTCACATTATATTGACATTTTATATTATATATTACTTCACAAACTCCTTATTCTTCAGAACCTACAAAAAATGAAATTGAATGAATGACCTATGGTCAAAATTACAAAAATAACTGGAAGGTCATCTATAGATTTATATTAACAATTCCAACTCCACAGAGGCAGACGTTTCTACAAATGGCTTGTTTTTTGTTTTGAAATCAGACATGCGTATGAAGACAGATAATGACCAATTGCAGGCTTATTGACCCAGTTTACTGAAAGACAGGAAAAATAGGGTCACATAGAATATAGAAATGATTCTTGATATTAATTTTTTTCTAGCTTAAAATGTGTTTTATATTAATATAGTAGCTAAATGCATCAGCTGTGAGCAGAGAGATGAAGTTGGCGCATGGTCCTTGCTCCTTAATGATACAATTGGAACAATTTACTTATCCTACCTGAGACTTTTTGTTCAAATGAGAAAATAGAATCTCTACCTTATAGGAGTGGTGCAGATATCAAGGGGAATATGCATGCTGCCAGGTTCTTGGTACACAGGAACCATTCACTGTCCCTGCTATAATTGCGTAACCATGAATTGGGAGTTGCTATACCCTTTGTTGATTCTAATCTTGACACTGTACCTCTAGAACACCTGGAAACTGCAGACAGAATAGGAGGAAAGAAGAAATCTAACTAGTCTAGCCAGTGATCTTCACTCAAAGAGCTACATGCTTTAGACAGACAGGCAGACACACACACACACACACACACACCTACTTTCCATGTTAAAGTCAACTAAGATCATTAAAATGTGGCTTAACTTAGAGAAAGAAATCACCACACCTAAACAAACAGTAACTTGATTATGAAAATCAGGAGATTTAGATTGATCAGGGAGAGTTATATTTAAACATGATTACCATGTTTCCAGTAGAAAGTGTTTCTTAGAATAATCAGGTTTCAAGAGGCTAAGAATAGAATACTAGTTCTGTAGCTGCCGCCTGTGAGTCACTGGGCTGAGCAAGGGGAAAGCTAAGCACACTGTGACCTCAAGGCTTAAATATTGAATGAGGGCCACTGTAAAACCACAGAAAACAGAAGCAGAAAGGAGGGGAGATCATTATTTTCATGATTTATGACTTTTCTGTGGTGGTTTTCCCTTCGACAAACCCTGTGGCTTCTTTAAAAGTTTGGAAATCTATTTTTGTTTATCTTCATCACTTAGCCCAATTCCTAACTTGTAGCTCATGCCCATCCAAATTTGGTGGATTGATTGTGTTGAACAAAGGTTCTGAGCAAGAGAAACAGCTCAGTGAATAAAATTTTGCTTGTACGGGACTAGAGATCTCCAGGTAGCCCTTGGACTTTCCAATTGTGAAATGGAATGAGCTTTCCCAGGTTAGACTCTTAATCATGCATTTGAGTCATGGATTGGATTCAATAAACAGATTTTCTTAGTTCTTACTTTAAACATGCACAATAAAACAATACTTACTAATTGTTATCTCTGTCATAACTATAGCTAATTCATCACTAAATTAAGTATTGTTTTGGAAATACCTAGGCTTTTTCTTCATCCTGAAGCTTTCTTCTGTTTATCTTTAAATGTTTTTAGAAAATTTTTATTTGTTCTAACGTATTCCCTTCCCAAAAGATGGTTGAAGTAATTCTAACCTGAGATACATGCACCTGGCCACTGCCTTTTATCTGGTTGGTTGATTGGTTGGTTGGTTGGTTGGTTGGTTGGTTGGTTGGTTGGTTGGTTAGTTTTGGATCAAGACAGGGTTTCTCTTTGTAGTTCTGGCTGTCCCAGAACTCTCTCTGTAGACCAAGTTGGTCTCAAACTCAGAGACCCTCCTGCCTCAGCCTCCCAAGTGCTGGGATTAAAGGTATTTCTCCTCGCAGGTGGCTCACATGATACCTTTTAAATAATCCTGCATAAATAACAAGTTGAATGGCTTTTAAAGTTGCCTTTTTCTGGAATGTCATAACTAGCTCAACAGATACCACTGGCAACCTTTCGGAGAACTGCATCTCTTAGTGATATTCAAGTCCCCACCCACCTACCCACCCACCCACCCACCCACCAGCCTTCACAGAGAAATACCTTGTTGGAAATAAGTTAGCTTTGTTCAGGTTAGCATTTTGCATCCCCATATTAGTTCAGCCTTCACTGAGAGATGTGTTTGCCAAATAGCCAATGATTCATTTGATAAATGTTTACTGTTTGTTCCTCAAAGGCACTTTTTGGCTTCATGAATCCAAATAGAGTAATACAAATGAAGCCTACTATAACTTATATTCCCAGTTTGGAAAAACAGATGAGCAACTTTGTAAACAGGTGGACACTGCTAATCTCAGATGGTAATTAATGCTTGAAGTCAATCGAGTAAAATGTTTGAAATGGGGAAGTGAAGAATAATAATTGAAATTGCATAGCATAACCTCTGAGGAGGTTATTTTTGAGCTGAAACCCAAATGATGTGACTCAGCCTTGGGTAAACCCATGTCATCAAAGAGCAAAGAATCAGAGTGATAATAATTTTTGATATTGAGTCAAATTGTAGCAGACTTTTGTTGAAATTAGCAAACTGATAGAACTCAAAGGATGCAGAATTTAAAAGGAAAAAAAAACACTTTGAAAAGTTGCAGTTGCTATGCTTGCTGCAGTGACTTATTCTAAAGTCGCAGTATATAAGGTTTTTGTATCCATGTAAAGATAAACAGACCAGTGGAATATAATGTAGGATTCAGAAATAAGCCCACACATATGTGGTTAATTGATTTCAAACAGAGATGCATTTCAGTGAGGAAAACAAAGTATTTTCAAGAATTATTATTGGAAAATTAGGTGCCTTTTTTAAAAAGAACAATAGTTATCTATACTTCCCACCATGAGTTTGTTTCCTCTCGCTGTGATAAAATACTCTGACCAATAACAACATAGAGGAAGAGAGGATTTGTTTCATCTCTCAGGGTACAGTCTGTCACCAAAGGCAGGAACTCAAGTCAGGATCCTGACATAGAAACAATGAAGGAACACTGGTCTCTGGCTTCTCTGGGAGCCACTTTTCAGCTGCCCCTCAGTCTTTCAAGCCCTGGACCACTTGCCTAGGGATGGCACCACCCACAGTGGGCAAGGTCCTGCTATATCATTTAACAATTAAGAAAATGTCACACAAACATGCTCAAGGCCAATCTGAGTAAGGCAATTTCCCCAACTGAAACTCCCACAGAGAACTCTAGGCTGTGTCAAGTTGACATCTGGAGCTAACTAGGAGACCACGTGAAAACTTAACTCAAATGGTTTATGAAAATAAATGAAAAAAAAAAACTCTTAACTATAATATAACATTTCTAAGAGAAAGACCCTACTAGACAGTAGATGGTGAAGGCTCTACATAGGTACCAATTCTACTTTCCATGTTAGTGAGTAATGTAGGTGTTGTCTTCACTAATAGGGTCTTATAATCAGTTTGTTGAGAACAACAAATAACCTTGTTAGTAGCCTGGGTTATTTGAGGTTTCACATGGGACCCCTTTTGGCAAGAATTTGATTAGATATAACCCATTCCCCAGCCCTGGAGATTTCTTTTGGTGGCAAAAGAAGTTTAATTGGGGCTTTGTCTCTCCTGTTATTTAGTGATTCCAATTTAGACTTCTTTCATGACTGTATGTCTTTTAATAAACTCCTACTGTATTAATTTTCCTTAAGACACCGCAAATGGCCCTTTAGTTTAGTTGTTCCTCTCCATATTTGCTCTCTTGCCCATCTGTTTCTTCACCCTCTTTAGATCTTCCTGTTCCATTTCCCCCTGATCCCAATTCCGTCTATAACTATCTAGTCTGTGGGAAAAATAAGGCCACAGCAGTGGAGATGTCCTTGGGGGGGGGGGGTTTCCACGCTGGTGAGGTCCCACATGCAGGAGTAGGTCTAAGGTTCCAGTGGCTGGAGGCATTGGCGTCCCCAATGACCCCAATGACACGAGGAAGTCCTTGGTTCCAGAAAGGTTAATTGTCATGGGGATGGTGGACGAATCTGGATGTACCTCTGTAACACTCAGGGCAGTCCCGAGTTAAATAGGGAGGAAGAAAGGAGGAGGATCTGGGGAGGATCTGGGAAGGCATGCTTAATTTGCTCCGTCCTCTGACCTTCATTAGTATTTAAATCTCTAAGGCCTGAGGCCTATAGTCACTCCCTCTACCTGTGCACTTTGGGAGGGTCCTGAACAATGTAGTTCTATGGAGATTAGACTGCTTTTCAGGACCCTGGGTTCTGGGGTCGCAGCCGAACTCCTGCTGGTTCTCATGTAGTGTCTCAGGGTTCTAGGCCCATGCCCAGCCATGAACCAGGATACCCTTACACAGTCCCACACTAGTCCATTCCCTTTCCTAGGGAGATCCTTTTTCCACCCCTGGCCCCTTACTTTATACCTAACCTATGTGGTTATACAGGTTATAGTCTGCTTATTGAAGACTTAACAGTAACATCCACATGTAAGTGAATAAATATCATATGTGTTGTCTCTTTGGGTCAGAGTGGTTTTTTTTCTAAATCTATCTATTTACCTATGAATTTCATGATGTGTTTAGCAGCTGAGTAATATTCTGGTAGGCAAATGCAACACATTTTCTTTATTCATCCATCTGTATCTGGAATATCTAGATTGTTTCCAATTTCTGGCTGTTATGAATAGAGCAGTGATGAACAAGGTTGAGTCATTGCCTCTATAGTAGGATATAGAGTCCTTTGGGTATATGACCAAAGTATAGCTGCATCTTGAGGTAGATCTACTCCCAGCCTCCCAAGGAACTGCCACACTGCTTTCCACAGCTGTACAGATGTGTAGTGCCATCAGCAGTGGATAAATGTTCCCTTTACCCAGAACATCTGGGTTTTTTTAAGTTATTAAAATGAGAAAACAAGCCTAAGCCTGGGAGTGTATATTACTAAGTATCATATTTGAGAAGTGATTAGATACAGAGTCTATAAGGATGAATAAAACAGTCAGGAAACAAGCATTCACATTAAAAATTGAGGAAATATTTTTAAACAAGACAACTCTCCACAGGAGACATAAAGATACACAGGTGGCAAACAAACATATGGAAATGTGGTGTCCATGAGCTGTTAGTTCAGAACACATTTACTACAAAATCAAAGGTTACAAAGAGGTAGTGCGAACAAGGGGCAGCTGCTCCATTTATAAGTTACCTGTGAGAATGCACCATGTGTGCTCGCTTCAGAAAAAAAAATACTATTTGGCAGAGGTTTTGTTGCTGTAGTTGTTGTTTTAACTTATACCTGTGTTTTAAGTGTAGCTACTGTCTATTCCTGGGTATTTATTAAACAGAAATGAATGTCTATGGCTTGCAAAGCCTTGTATACAAACATCCTGCAGAGTTGTTTTCAGCAGTCCCAAACTAGAAGTACTTCAGACTGCCCAAAGAGTAAACGGCTAAACAGACTGTCCTGTATTCACATTCAGTTCTACTGGGCATAGAAAAGGAATAAGTTATGGACCTAAAGAACAAAATGAATAAACCTCAAAATACCTTTATTAAACAATCCAACACAAAATCAGTGTACTGACTGGTTTTGTGTATCAACTTGACACAAGCTAGAGTCATCAGAGAGGAAGGAGTCTCAGCTGAGAAAAATGCCTCCATAAGTTCAACTCTAAGACATTGTCTTAATTAGTGATCAATGGGGGAGGGTCTATCCCCATGGTGGGTGGTGCCATCCCTGGGCTGGCAGTCCTGATTTCTATATTAAAGCAGGCTGAGCAAGCCATGGGCAACAAGCCAGTAGCAGCACTCTTCCATGGCCTCTGCATCAGCTTCTACCTTCAGGTTCCTGTCCTGCTTGAGTTCCTGTCCTGACTTTTTCCAGTGAGAGACTAAAATCTTGAAGTGCCAAATAACTTGCTTTTTGGTCATGGTGTCTCTTTGTAGCAATGAAACCCTAACTAAGACAGTCAGAGTTGTAGACAGGGCCTGCAATATGCAAGCTTTCAAAGAGTACAGGAGAGGGTTTGGTCTTTGTTTGGGGAACAACTTGAGCAGCTAGTAGAAGATTTTCAGTAGTTTTCTGATTTAATTTACACTGTAGAAGCATCACCTCAGCCAGTGCATGGAAGAGCCACAGAGGTCAGAGGAGAGTGGCTAAAAGCTTCAACAATGAGCTTGTCAAGAAAATAGGATGGTTTGGACAAAGGGAGCTGGATTAAAGATGGAGAGAAAAGTCTTAGAATATAATCTTACTAAAATCAACAGCTTTCTGTGTTTATTTTAATTTTGAGTGACAGGTGGATTGGAGTATTCATTGCAAAGCACTGTTGTAACCCAGGCCTCAATCTATGAGAGCTGGTACCACGGTCTGTCTTCCTGGCAGCCTATTGTTCTCATTTTGTGACTTGGGAAACTCAACTCAACATAGCAGCACTAAGTTAAACCACTAAAGTCTTGCTTCTTTCTTTACTGATATCCAGTTCTTCAAGAAAGTCTAGCACAATTCAACTCAAAGTGAGCATGCCAGTAATACCTGCTTTACCTTCACGTGGAGAAACCAGGATCTCCTAGGATCCCTTAAAGGCTACACTCTGAGGTTTTCCTCTTCTTTATTAAAACGTATCCCCACTTCACGATGCATTTTTATACTCCTAGGCGAGCCAGAGCTTACTTAGAATTATTTAGGAGGATTCTGACCCACACCTCAACCCAGATAATGTTCATTCATTTAATTTCTCCATTCATTATTCCAATAAGCATTTAAGAGAAATAAAAACCAAAAGATTCTGGCCAAATATTATTCCATCTGTCTCTAATGTACTCAGGGAAACACTTTTCTCCTCTTCCAAAGCAGACCCCTTTTCTCTCAGAGCTAAAAGAACCCACATTTACATCAAAGAACGCATAGACTTTCTTCAAAGACAGATGATCTTGATTCAGTAAAGGTTCTGGCTACAACAATAGGCTTTAGCAGGCACAATGGAAGCAGCTATATTTATCCAAGTTCTTTCTTCCATAGCATTTTGGGGGAAAAAACCCTTAAAGTTAAGTTCTCAGTTAGCAGTTAACAGTTATGATGATATTCCAGTAGTGCCACATGGGAAGAATCCCATCAGCCTTCCGTTTCCCCAGTCCTGTGTTACATGTAACTCCCTCCCACAGCCCTTTGTTCACCCATGAAGCAGAGGAAATAAAGCATAGAGCAAAGGTGGATACCTAACAACAGTGCGGTCTGTGACTGAGACATTTAACTAATAATTGAATTGATAAATGGTACGCCTCTGCTGTTGCCAACACTATTGAAAACCAGGATTTATGTTGAAGCCTCTTACTGAGAGACAGAGTATAGAGTGCAAGAAAGTACAAGAAGCATAACATTCCACCTTGACTGCCTGAAGACCTGTTTTTAATCTAGTGTGACCTGTCCTTTGAAATCAAGGGTGACTTCTCCCCACAACCCTCCACGATTTATATCTCGTATTTCATTGAAAAAGGGACATTATAAAGCACTCCTAGGTCAGCATGAGCAGTTGCTAGTCTTGCTAGCCTACCTTTCTACCATTCAGGGCATTATCCCAGTCCTTCAGCTACAGTGAACTTGCAAAGCACAATTTTGCGTGGGAAAGTGCCAAGTTGCGTAGCACCTCAGAGCCTTTGTGCTTCCTCTTCTGCCTCTGCAGGCCTTCCCCAAGCAACCCAGAGACATACCCAATGTATTCTACAGCTCTGTTCCCAGACACTGCTTTACCCATCGCAAAGGTTTTCCCACCTGCAATAACGTAACAAGTTCTTCTCTTTACAACATATTTTTATCCCCTCACCTTCTTTGTTCTTGTAAATTGCATCTATCCTTGATGAACATTCTGTCCAGCTGACTTGTTTTCATTCTCTCTCCCTACTAAGTTGTAAACTTCATGAGAATTAGGAGTTTAGTTCTTGCTGAATGCCCGGTACACACAACAGTGTTTAACATGGATTTATTATGGTGAACTAAATTAAAACATTATTTTTATTCTCTCGGAGTTGAGTGTCAACACTTTCATGTCTCAATTTAATTAGCAGTTTCTCAATAAACACTTGTTTAACTGGTACAAGAATTAAACCTGTGACAGCCCATAGCCAAAGCCAATCTTCTACTTCATAAAGAATTCTGCTTCTCCATCAATGCAGTTGCTTTCTAGTGAGATATATCCTACTCCCCTGGGTGGGGATGGGGGGTTCCTTGCCCAGAACCGTAAGAGTCAATACACTAGTTACAGGCCTTTGCATTGCCACAGAAAATGACAAAAGTATATTGTGCCTTCTAATTTATCTGGAATTACACACCAACTGACAAGTATTTGTTTATCTTTTAAGAAGAGTTCAGGTCTGAGTTCTTAGCAGTGTCCCCTGACTTACTTACTTAGCCCATTGGGCTAGACTCGTCTCCATGTAAGCCTGCAGCTGGTTAGCAAAGCACCCTCCTCCTTCTCTCATGACTCAGAATGTTCTCTTACAATTTTGTAAATTGAGAAGTAAAGCCATATTCATTCCTCTGAAGTGGATAACGTTCCGTTAGTTTTTCTTGGAACAGATCGTGCAGCATGTACTAACTTAGCACTAGCTGCCATGAACAGCTACCATACAATCCTCAGTGAATCAGCACTCGATGTGTAATTTGGTTTCTCATTCGTTTCTATGTACGATGTAAGTAAAGGTGGTAGTGTTCTTGCCTTCATTCACCGACCCAGACATCTGCCTTTGTGGCCTCACCTTGCCCTTTGTTTGTAGGATCCCTCCATTCAGATAGTCAGAGAAAGTAAGGCCCCTCTGATGGAGCGTCATGGTTCAGACTGTTGGAGACCTGCAGAGAACTCAAATCAATAGGAAGGGCTGGGGTGAGGGTGCTCCTTTAACTGCTGATTCTAAGCTCTTCAGTCATGCAAAACCCCACCTTGTCCTTGTGTTATTAACCTTTCCCTAGATTTCTTCAAGCTGACAACTGACCATAACACACGCGCACGCACACACACACACACACACACACACACACACAGAGAGAGAGAGAGAGGGAGAGAGAGAGAGAGAGAGAGAGAGAGAGAGAGAGAGAGAGATATGCATACAACAGAAAGAAGACAAGTGCTCCAAATATGCTATGCTTTTGCACACATTTAAGATCACATTTGATAATGTTCGGCTGTATTTTTAAAAGATAATCAGCATTTGCCAGAAGAGAAAATTCTTGTTTTAAAAACCCCATGGATTATATGATTATATGATTCCATTTACATGAAGTGTCCAAATGAGGCAAATCTATATACAGACAGAAACTGAATTAACAATCCCCTAGGACTAGGCATGCTCAGAGTGTAAACGAGGCATGATTGGTGCGAGATTTCTTTATTAGATGGTAGAAAAGTTCTAAAATTAGATTCTGGGAATGATTTTACAGTTCTCCACTGAAAACCGCTGAGTTGTGTACTTTCATAGATGACTTATCAATTGTCTCTTATCCACATTATAGAACTGATTATTTAGCTTTTCTTTTTCATAAACGATTTGAGATTATCTCTTGATTGTGTCTGTCAGTCACCTAGCAACCATGTCAGTTAGCATGCAGCTGTCCCTGGCCTGCACTAGTTGGGGCACCATATTGGCTACTGAAAACAAGAACACAAAGGCATGAGTTCTGTCTTCAGGAGGTGCATAGTCTGTTGAAGGAGTAAGACCAGCGTGAAGTACAATGTGCTCTATATATGCTAGAGACTCTAAATTCGATTAATGTGAAGTGATATAAAGCAGAAGAAAGACTAGTAATATATAGATATATTTAATATTTAGAGAATTGTATTAGCCATGACAAAGAAAGACTCTTTCTTTCCAGAGGGCTTATACTTTATTCATGATTAAAGTACTTCTCTTTCTCCATCTATTAGTTTAATGTATGTTTCTTGAATTAATGAGTCAGCTAGGCTGTTAGATATTAACAACTTCTTTTTTTCAATTCTCTCTCTCTCTCTGTGTGTGTGTGTGTGTGTGTGTGTGTGTGTGTGTGTGTGTGTGTGTAATAGTTAATTTTAATTGTTAACTGGATGACCTCTAGAATCACTTAAGAGATGAGCATGCCTGTTGGGGGAAGGGGTCTTCATTAGGTTAATTGACATAGGAAAGCCTGCCCACTGCGGGTGTCACCATTCCCTGGGCTGGAATTCTAGGCTATATAAACAGTAGGAAGTTAGCTGAGCACAAGCATTCATTGCACTCTTCTTCCTGACTATGGATGCCATGTGGCCAACTGCTTTAAGTTTCTCCTTCCCTTGAGTTCTCTACCATGATGAACTGAAACTTGGAACAGTAAACCATACTAGATCTTTCTCCCTTAAGTTGCTTTGCTTAGAGCTTTTGATCACAACAGGATATAGTGTATGTACAAGTGTGGGGATGCAAATGTATGTGTGTGTGAGACAGACATCATCCTCTGATATTATGCCTCAGGATCCATCTATTGTATCTGTTGAACCAGAACCTCTCACTAGAATCTGAGGCTAGCTGACTAGACAAAGAGCCTCAGAGTTCTTCCAGCCTTTACCTCCCAAGCACTGGCATTATGAGGATGCACCACCCATACCTTATAATTTCACATGGGTGCTGTGGACCAAATTCAGGTCTTAATGCTTTCACTTTACTGACTGAACTATTCCCCAGCCTCTTGCTTATTTTTTACTATAAATATTTGCTTCAGAAACAAACATGTTCTTATCAGTCTTATCAGTTCTTATCAGCTCAGCAGAGTCCCAGGAGTTCATTTGGATACTGTGACTTGAAGTGTCAGCCATGGTGTTTAGCCACTTGTGGGGAAAATATAGGAGTGTCTGAGAAACTTGCATGGGTAGGCATGGATGGAGCATTCATCAGCTATGCAAATGTCCTCCATGCCAGGTCTCTGTCTGACATTCCTACTGAATGCAGTAACAACAGGGAAATGTTCTTCCTGGATAGGTCACCATTCCACCCACACCATAGTAGTACCCTTGGGAAAAAACAAATAATTTATGGACAACTTGATTTCTGACAGTCTCACTGAATAGTTTTGCCTTTTACATCACAAAGGGTAGAGTTACACCTCTTGATGACTCTTATGTTGACCACTTTGTTTGCAAATCAAGTAAGAGTTCTGAGAATAGGCACAGAGAATGTTAGAATTATAGCTTAAGCTGAAAAGACAAATATCCATTGTTCAGGCCATGAGATGAGACCGTTTCAGGAATAGTCTGGGGGTCAAATTTTACGGTAGTCTGTTGCACCTAATAAAATGAGCATTCCATCATCCAAAGATCTGTAATCTACTTTTCTATCTTTCTGAATTCCCAAATGACCCAGTGAATGAATCATAGCAGTTTGAAGGCACTTCAGTGTCTTGAACTAGATCCTGTTTGTCCACAATATGGTTTACACCCACATTCCAAGGTTTTGAGCAAAATAGGAAGTTTAAAGACCCTTTGTAGTTAGACAATTTTGAAAATAAATGAAGAGCTCTTTGCTAATTGATAAGCATAATTTTTCTTCTAGCTCCTTACACGTCAATATAGATACCTCTAGTTTATGTTTTTCTTTCTCTCCATGAAATGATATACTGTCCAAACACCCCTTCAAAGGGTAGAAATCAAAAGGAGTATGTGTCAAAAACCAAGAACCCAGAAACTGGAACTCATTTTAATGATGATGTATTTGTTTTCTAGGGTTTGAATAAACAAAATTCCACAGCTGAATGGTTTAAATGTAACTTTTTTTTATAGTTCTGGGGGCTCCTTTCTATTCCTCCAGGACCCAAAAGCAGCAGTGAGCAACCCCAACAACAACAAACAAACAAACACCCAGCAACCCTTGCACCCACCTGGGTTTCAGAGTTTCTGTAGTCTACAAGCTGCAGTTTGCTTCCCATCTTCCCTCTTGTTAAATGTGACTCCCTATAGCCTTTGGGCCCATTGAAGGCTATAAATAAATGAACTCTGAAGTTCACAGCTACGCAGACCTGAGGAATGGCTCTCAAGACGCAATCTCCCAGAAACTGCACCTGAAGATGCTGTTCCACACCTGCATCTACTTGAAGGAGTGACATCCTGTATTTCTAGTTCACATTGTAATGAGATGAAGACTTGGGGTTTGTGCAGAAGGAACTATGTAAAACAAATGACAGGAGCAAGGCATCACAGTTGCTGATATCACTTCGAGATAAAAACTATCAAAAAAAAGAATAAAAAATAAACTATTAGTAGCTGGGAAATTGTACAGGACTATTATCCTTTATAGGAAAGGCAACTGCCCGGGGACAGTGACAGTGCTGTAGGATGCTTGGGGGATTGGTGGTGGCATTGCAGATGTGAATGAGCAGCTGTAAAAGTTATGAAAGCTCCACAGGACAATACTTTGAAGGGTCCCTTCAAAGAGTGCTTTACATAAAGTCTCTCAGAAGAATGATGCTGAGCAGAAAGCGATTTCAATGTGTTCTACTTATTCACCGTTATAAACCCACTTCCAAAATATATAGTGTGTTCCAATTTTCTTCCACTTAAACGAAGCAAAAGAAAAAAAATGACTTCATCTTCAAGTTTTGGTGCCAAAGTACTAGTCAAGACAAATTGTGTGGCCTTTGACCTTACAGGTAGATTTAGGAAAACAAACTCACCTGTGGCATTGTAAAATCCTACAGCCATCTTTGCTCAACCACTATAAGGCCCTATTCTCCTTGTGATTTTCAGAGGGGACTGAGGACAAGGGCCATAGGAGGGATCTGTTTCGCTCCCAAACCTACAACACTGTATGCTTAAGTATGTGCCACCTAGGCTGGACCTTTACTGATTATATTTTCTTGTTTCCTGTATCTGGGTAGGCTGGCATTTGAGGCTTTGATTTGGGAGACACAGCCCTTCCCAGAGTTAATTCCTGGAGTTATGTAAGCAATCACCTTCAAGCATTTAAACCAACCAGCCCAGAGTCCACACCCCTGATCATATTAAATCACAAACACTCACACAGCACATCAACATTGCCACTACCCTAAATCATCTCATGTACCAAAGAAGTCGGGGGGACTGTCTCTGTAGGCCAGAGCCTGTTAACAGTTCAAACCATCCAGTGCAGAGCTTCCCCAGTGTATCTATAATTCTCTTGCCATTTCTCTCATAGAGAACCCAGTTAAAGACCCTAGAGCACACTCTGCCCTCTCTGCTCTACCTCCTAACCATCCTTGGTCTTTCCACACACAGGTCTATGCCTTTTGTTTCTTGCTCTGTAACTATAAACTTACGGAAATGTTTATGATTTTGTTAAATCTGGAATACATTTTAAACACAATACTCTATGGTGTCCTAAGTCACTGAATCCCTTTCCCGTGTATCTGGAAGAAGGCTGAAGAATTCAGTTAATAGAACAGTAGTGTAAGTCACTTCTGATATGAATATGACATGGCTCAGTAGTATTATTCCTTGTGCTATACAGTCATCACCAATATCCGTTTACACAACTGGATTTATTTTGTTAAACTTTGTGTGTGTATATGCATATACATATATGCACATATGCATACATGCATACATACATGCATTCATATATGCATACATATACACACATATATACATATGTACACATATACTCATATACACATATGTATTTTATATATGTATATTATTTTTATATTCATACTATTTTTATATGAATACATATGTAAAAATGCACACAGATTCATATGTATACATATATAACAATACACATATGTTTATATTATATATACCATATTATATATATGATGTATAGCATACAGATATAATATAATTTTCCAACTTTAAGTACAGAAGCAAGGAAGATGAACTGGATCATGCATAGGCCCCCCAAAGGGAAGCAAATAAAGTACAGGTACAGTTCCTGTCCAACTTGGGTAACAAAGGTGTGCCTGCCTCCCATGCTGCTGTTTTTCTCATTGCTGCCACAGAATACCTGACAGAAGGGTATAACTTAAAGCAGGGTTTCTTTGGCTCACTGTTTGAGACTGTGTGCATCCTGGAGGAGAAGGCATGGCAGCAAGAACTCGAGGCAACAGGCCAGGTTGCATCCACATTCAGGAAGCAAGGAGAGAAGAAGACTGATCCTCAGATAATGTTCTCTATTTAGTCTGCCCGTGAGATGCTGCCGTCCACATTTAGGGTGAGTCTGGACACCTCATTCAACCAGGATGGAAGCTCTTACAGACATACCCAGAAGTCTCGCTAGATCCTGGCTAGTTCACGGTCACTCAACCATTGTACATGCTAGATGGTCCATCAGTTTGGGAAAACGTGAAAGCCTGTGTTCATCGTATTTTCTTAAATAGACTTTTTTATTTCTGTGGAATCTCCATTTGTTTCTGATTTTAGCAATTTGAATCTTCCCTCTTCGATTCACAGTCTCTGTTTTCTTAATCTTTTTAATGAACTAGCATTTGATTTCATTGATTTTTTTCTCCTTTGTTTTTTCTGCTCCCATTTTGGCTTTTTTTTTCTGCTCTAATCTGTCTTTTCAAAAATATATTTATTTGGGGATAGAGAGACAGCTCAGCAGTTAAGAGCATTAGCTTCTCTTTACAAGGACCCAGGTTCTATCCCCAACACTCACCTTGCAGTTTACAACTATCTGTAACTACAGGCCCAAGGGATCCACTGCTCTCTTTTGACCTCCTCAGGGACCAGACATGAACATGGTACACAGACACATATGCAAACGAAATACCCATATATGTAAAATAAACTTTTTTAAAAATACATTATTTATCTATTTATCTACCTATCTTTTATTTATTTACACATGCATGTGAAGGGCCATGAGGCAACTACTTGCATGTGCTGTAACGTTCATGTGGAGGTTGGAAGACAACCATTAAATGTCAGGTCTTCCTCACTGTGAAGTCAGGCCAGACTCACTATGTGGACAAGAATCAAACTCTGGACATCAAGCTGGGTAGTGAGTATCTCTACCTACTGAGCCATCTGGCTGGCCCTCCTATAATCTTTGCTCTGCTCTTCATTAATGTGGACTTAGGTTTAGATGATTCTTCTTTTTCTGTTTCCTTAATTTGTAAAGGGTTTGTTTGTTTGCTTGCTTGCTTGCTTGCTTGCTTGTTAAGACAGGGTTTCTCTATCCTGGCTATCTAGGAACTCACTCTATAGATAAAACTATCCTTAAATTCACAGAGTTCCATCTGCCCCTGTCTCCCAAGTAGTAAAATTCAAAGTATACACCACAATGCCTATCAAAGGTTTATTATTAAACTATGGTGATTCTTGTCTTTTTATATAAGCATTTGTAGCTACAAAATTCCCCATTAACATTGGTTTGCCTTGCCCATAAATTTTGGTGAGTATTATTTGTTTTTTTTCTAAGTATTTGCAAATTTCCTGTGGCCCACTGATTTTTTTCCTTTGTGTGTGTGTGTTTGTGTGTGAGTGTGTGTGTGTGTGTGAGAGAGAGAGAGAGAGAGAGAGGGAGAGTGGACAAACTGCAAATTTCCAAGTTTTCCTTGTATTCCTGACTTCTGATTTCATCTAGTTGTGGTCAAGAAAGATATTTTACATGACATTTTTTAATATTTCTGCGGTAGTTTGTAGCCTAACATATGTTCTGTCCTAATATCTGTGAGGAAGACGTGTATCCTAGTGACCTGAGGTTGATTTTTCAGGAAAGTTGTATTAGTGCTGATTGTTACGTGAAGTTAGTTATATTCCTGACCTTCCTACATTGCATCCTCTGCTCTGTCCCTTGTTAAGAATGGGACAGGGAGATCTTTGTTACAGAGTTGTTTCCCGCTTTGTTTCTCTCATTTAGTTCATGTTTTGAGGATCTGAAATTAGGTGCATGTGTACTCACTAGTCTTCTATCATTGTACTGTAATAAACCTCTTATTAATGTAAAACATTTTCTCTCCTTAGAACCGTTTAAGATGTATAGTCTGACATTAACATAGAGCCCTGCACTCTGACTTGTTTGCTGTTGGTGTGGAGTTTCCATTCTTTCCCTTCCAACCTGTTCTGTCTTTAGATATAAAGTTAGTTTCTTGCCAGGGTCATGTAGTTGAATGATTTTTATTTACCTGTTCTGATAATCTCTATTTTGGAGAGTTTATTCCATTTTTATTTGAAATAATTATGAGTATACCTTGATTTACAATGTGGATACACTCCTACAAGCCCATTCATAGGAAGTTGAAAATTATGTAAGTGAACAACAATCAAACTTTATATGCCTAACCTGCTAAGTTTGGGGATTTAAGAGACAACATATTGAGAACTGATTTGATCACAAGACTGACTGGAAGTTGTGGCTTAATCCATGATCATGGAGTATTGCATGTAACACACTGAAGTTAGGACAGCATTGAACTTTCACCAGTGTGACTTTGTATAACCTGTAAAACCTTTACCCCTTTTATAACTTTATGCCCACCCCTTTCTGTTGATGTTATTGTAGAATTAAGTCTTTATAAATTCCCCTACCCCTACCCCACAATTTTGGGAATTTCCAACAATACATTTTGGTAGTGTTCACTCCCTCCCCCAACTCCTTCTCCCAGACCCACCCCTTCTTCTCTTGCCACACACCCCTTCTTCTCTCGCCACACAACGTTGTGTCCTTTTTTGTTGTTTCTAAAGCCCACCTTGTACTATTGGTGCTACCTTACCTCCTAAACGTGTGGCCTTCTCCTGGACTCTTAAAATATGTAGGAAATAAAAACTATAGTCCAAAGGTACAATAATTCTGCCATTTATAACTGCTCCTGTGCTTAGCTTTTTAATTTCCTCATACAGCTTAAAGTCACTACCTAATGTCCTTGACTTTAGTCTGTTAGAATCCTCTCTACATGGGCAGGAGGAAGAGGGGAGTTTGAAGTCAACTCTCCTTTTGCCTTTTCTTTTCCAATGAAACACCTACAATGCATGAGTTAGCCCGACTTGTAGTTCCTTCCGAATGCACTCACTCGTTCTTCTTGATCCTGATCTGCTGTCCAGTGTTCAAAGTCACCGCTTTTCTCTCCGGCC
>NW_021628099.1:0-11485 GCF_004785775.1 Grammomys surdaster
TATGGCCAGGTGGTCTTCTAGCCAGGTGTTTATGGCCAGGTGGTCTTTTAACCAGGTGTTTATAGCCAGGTGGTCTTATAGCCAGGTGTTTATACCCAGGTGGTTTTTTAGCCAGGTGTTTATAACCAACTGTTTTTAGCCAGGTGGTCTAAAGTCAGGATCATTAAGCTCTAGTGTTTCTACCTTCCACATGCTGGTGCTTACCCAAGGGATTGTTACCAATTAAAACCAGGCCATGAGTTTTCTTTTTCTTTTCTAACATCAATTGAAGAGATTCTATTTTCTGAATAAAGTAATAGGACAATATTTGAAAACCCGTTTCAGTGGAACTGACCTTGTGATTTTTTTGTAGGCTTGCTGACAAACCCCCATGATCCTTTCTCTGAGGCTCCCTATGCTCCTTTGGGTTGGCTCCTTTCCCTAATAGGCTTACCCCACAGGTGGTGAGTTTCAAGACCAGTTCCTCTAAAGTTTGATCCTGCATCAAAGAGAGCTAATCCTTCCATCTTGAAAGTGTAGTTTGAGTCCAATCAGTTCAGATCAACCTGGTTTGCATCAATTGTCTCTCCCTAAGCCAGTCACAGTGTCCTTTTCTATATGTGCTATGGCAGCAAAGGGGCTCCCCACATGGAGAATCAGATTCCTCTTGCCAGAAATGGGATTCACTTCTAAGCAGACAGAAATAGCCACAGTGACCAACTGGATCAACTCTCTCGACTTTCCAATCCTGCCAATGTCCAGTAGAAATTAGTTACATTATAAGGGTATAGATGTCAGCTTCCATGATTAATTGGATGAGCTTTTAGACTCAGATTTGAAGTAAAGAAGTGAACCCTAAAAAGAGAAATCCCACGCCTGTCAACTTGGGCCAGCTCCTTAGTTCTCCCGACTGGTGTAGTAGGTGCCTACCACACATCAGTGCTTTGGAGTACAAATAGAGTAATATTTGTCAGACCACTGCAGAGACTCTAAGGCTATGCATCTGGATCATCTTCAAATGTATTATTATTTCTAATTTTCCTCTTCATCTTGCTTTCTCAATGGCAACAGAATAAATGCACAGAATTTAGCTGTTTTACAAAACTATGTCAATTTTCCAGCTTGTAAGCCCAAACATCAACAATGGTGTGGGACTAGTATTCTTTATGAATGCAAGTAGTTCCCACTCATGTTAGAAGCTAGCCTCCTTAGGAAAGAATTTATGATGTGTGACCATTCTTAAATACATTGAACATGTCAGGATCTTTATGAATGACATGTTAAAAAATATCTAATTATATTTTCATTTATTAGATATTTGTGAGATCTGTATTATGCCTGATTGGTATTTGTGTAGTGTATACAAGGTATTAAGACCGAAGGCAATTGGATGCCTTCCCCTTTCTCTATTAGCTGTATCTAATTCCTTGCCAGATTCCTTCTGATAAGCAGGATGGGCGCTACACAGCAGCCTGGCTCCTCAGCTTTGGCCACGTCTGCATCTTCATGTTAAATACCATTAACATACCATAAGGTCTTCTGAACTTTTCCAGACATGTTCCCAGATACTATCAATGCACATGGACTCCCTTCTCAGCCCAGAACAGTACTGGGCTTTTGGGTTTTTTTTTTTTCATTCATATTATTTCCTATCAAGTTCTTTGTCTAGTGACTCTAGACTATTGAAGCAATTGTAAGACTTGGTTTGGACTCGGAACATCAGTGTGGTCATTCCGGGCTCTGTACTATGCTAAACATAAGAATTTAAGTGGAAAGCATAGCTCTTAGATCATCTACCAATGAATCAAGTGAAGCCTTGTGCAAAATACAGCTAAGAGGAAGCTATAGCTTCCTACCAGAACCCTCCTAAATTGACATCATTCAGGGTGATTGAGGGTTCAGCTAGCTCTTGTTTTTCTCAGATTCTCCATGAGGATAAAATGAGGACACAGTGGAATCTCAGAAAATATCCTCTAACAAATGGCCCTGTCCAATGCTTCTTTTTAACCAGAAGCAAGAAATGAATGCTGAACATATAGTTAACAAATGAGTTGAAATAAAGAAAAATGACAGCCTCTGTCTGCAAGAAAAGACTATAATGTATATGTTGGAGAGGAATTACTGGCAAAAAAAAAAAACATATTACTTTGCAAAAATCTAGTTTCTTTGCAGCAGCAGTCCCTGCTATGATAAAGAGTTGATTGTTGCTTTTCTGAACAAGTTATTAATATTTCTGCTTGCCGCTGGTCTGAAGCATGTTTGTGTCAGTAGAGATGGCATTTCAGCTTTGAAGTAGACTACATACAACAGTGGCCCCATTGCTATAAACAATGTGATCCCAATTGTCTTAAATTCACAGCAGCAGAGGGAACTCCAGAGAGACCTAGAGAGCCAAACACTGAGCTACACAGACAGCTTCCTATTTTTGCCTCCCTCTGCTTTTCTCCTGCAAAGAGATCTTAACAAATAAGTGTGTCACACCAAGGACAGCTACAACTGTCATTTTAAGGGATGCAGCTTATAGATTCTATCAACCAATGGGTGATAGCAATACCATAAGCCTATCATTCTCTGTCATAGTGAAAGATTATTTAATGTGCTGTTGGAACCAGGACCAGAGCTAACAGGAAAGAGGGGAGAAGGTGAGGGGGACGGGGAGCTTCAGGAAGACACCTGAGTACACAGTACCCGAGCATGTCACGTTCCAATGGAAACACACCGTTTGCTTCCTCTCAAGTTTGCTAACCCTTACTTACATTGCTGACACCTGCCACAGTGGGTCCCTCATAGAGATGTTACCAGGGAAACACCAGTTGGCCTGATTCTTCCCTTCCAAGAATCTTCCACATCGACCTAACGGGAAGGTCAAGAGCATGAAGTTTTGGAAAGATGGCTCTCTAGACAGGGAAAGCACAGGAGGCCGAGTTGTCTTGACTCTTTCACTCCCTGCAAATAAAAGCGCTCATCCGAAAGTTTTGTGAAGAGGGTCAGCAATGTAGCCACTCCCGTCTTTCACTCTCTGAAACTAGAAATAGATGCCAACCCCGAACTCGAGAAGTTGACAGTGTGGTTGCTGAGAAGAATGACAATCAGGTCCAGCCGTGAGGGTGTACACCTCTCAGCTCACATGAAAGGAGAGGGAGGAAGATCCCTCTCAGTCTAGGGGAGATGGGCAGAAGAAGGGACCAGATACTGACCTACAGCATCCAGGAGCGATCCTGTTAGTACACACACAGAGGCAGGAGTCACAGCTCCATGGCTGCTGGGAGGATGTCTCCACGGGAGGCTCGGCTGGCCTGGGTTTGTTTGACAAGTCTAATCAAGCCTGCTCAAGGAGCTGCCAAGATGACTGTCTAAGGCCAAGGCTTCCTCTGGTAGAGCCTCCTTTTTTGCTTCTGCCTTTGAACCTGTTTTGTATTGCTGTAACAGCGTTGTCATCCAGGAGAAGGAATAGATTCCACTATTGCTTTCATTCTGAACCTTTCAGATGTCTTCCTGGCCAATCTCTGAACACCCTCGAGTGTGAAAGTATTATGCCAGCAAAAGGAAAACAAGAGAACGTCCTTTTTCTTTTCAGGTCTGAGATAAGACAGAAATTTTCATCACATATAGAATCTGACTGGAGGGCTAAATTCACAGACATTTCCTTATTAAACTAACTACGCCATATCAGCAGCCTTCCCTGAAGGTTTGCAGAGTCTAATTGGAATGCCTCCACGGATGGAGCTGTCAACACCCTGCTCTGTGAGAGAGACACCATCAGGTTCTCTACCCCAGGTGACTGCTCCCTCTGAAGGTGGTGATGGAAAGGACCATGCCCATAGCAACCATCCTTCCAGAACCATCAATTAAAATCAGAGATGATTCCTGCCCCAGTCCTTCCATGCCTCAGATGACCCACAGCTGTCTTTTGGATGAATGTCAGAGAACCAGGGGAGAGAGTTTCATACACTCTAAACTTTCCCCAGACTTTACACATCAGATTGAAAGAACAATCATTTGGTGATATGGAAAACATAAGTCCCCCTGAATAGGGTAGAAAAATGCTTCGGAGCTCAGAGAACGCCTTCCCGAGCCTGTGCCATTGGAGGAGAATTGGAGGCATGAGGGAGCCAGTCCTGGCACACGTAGATGAAGAGGATCTCTTACAGCAGAGGAACAAAGGCAGATTCTTTAAAAACAAGTGTCTGTGTGTGGATGCTCAAAGCAGAATGAGCTGGGGGAGGGGACAGGAGAGGAGAGGAAACGGGTAGTGTGGGGGTCAGAAGACCTTAGAGGCTACTGTGAAGATTTTGGTTTTCTTTTCAGATAAGGCAAGCTGAAAGTCACAGCCTGGGCTCTCCTTTTAAAAAGGTCACTTTGGCTCCTGTCGTGAATATACACTTAGAGGACAATAGTGGAAGTAATGAAGTATGGAAGTAATGAAGTAGTGAAGTATGGAAGTAATGAAGTAATGAAGCTAGTTAAGATGTAAAGGGATGATCAGGTGAAAGAGGTAGGGCTGACCTCAGGCAGTGAGAGCTCAGTCAGAAAGTACAGGAGGATTTGCCGCTAGACATAAAATGAAAAAGGACTAAGAACCAGGGGCTTCCTCTGGCTAATGGAGAGAGTGGGGTGGGACGTCTCAGGTTGAAATGCCAACTGCGTGAGTAGAGGTGTCAAGTCACATGCTGGATATCCAAGTTTGGAATTCTGAGAGAGAGTGTGTGATGGTTTGTATATGTTCGGCCCAGGGAGTGGTACTACTAGAAGGCGTGGCCTTCTTGGAGTAGGTGTGTCACTGTGGGCATGGGCTTTAGGACCCTCATCCTGGCTGCCTGGAAGTCAAGTCTTCCACTAGCAGCCTTCAGATGAAGATGTAGAACTCTCAGCTCTGTCTGCACCGTGCCTCAAGATCTGGGTCACAGGTGAGCCTTCCAATTCTGGATAGTAGTTCATCCCAAATATAGTTAATAACCAGGAATAGCCATTACAGAGAGGTCTAGACTGAAGATACAAACATGGGAGTTAGGACCAGAAATGACCTCTGAGGAGAGCTGAAATGGATAGAGAGGTCTAGACTCTGGTGATCCAGGGATGGCCAGCTAATAGGAACAACTGGGGGATAGGAAATAGGAAGGATGATAGACACATCAAGTAAGTCAAGGAAACTGAAAAGTTCTTTCAGTTTCAGTAGAGAAGCCTCAGGTGGAGACTTTACCTGAAGACCAAGAAATTGATCTGGCTATGGAGATTGGTATTGTGTAAAAACAGGAGTGTTCTGCTCTGTAATGGAAGATTTTTAGCTCTTCCCCCCGACCCCCCACCAGATTGTTTCAGTAGGGAAGGCCTAATGGAAGATAAGAGAGATAATTTACTGTAAACCACTAGATTGTTTCAGATGAGTAGAGAAGAAAGCCATCTCTAGGAAGAAAACTTTGGATATTGGTAGAATTCCTTCTATTTTGTGACTAGATTTGAATGCGATTGTGTTGTGCTAATATTTTCTGAAGGAAAGTCATGGTGACCCAAGGTACAGCATGGTAACAATCTAGATGAATGCTTTAAGGATACATGCCAAAGTCAAGAGAAAGTTCCAGACCAAGAAAAAAATTACATCCCTTCTCCTCCTCCTCCTCCTCCTCCTCCTCTTCCTCCTCCTCCTCCTCCTCCTCCTCCTTCTTCTTCTCCTTCTTTTTTATTTTTTTCCCTCTCTCCTTCCTCCTCTCCCTCTTTCTCTCTCTCTCTCTCTCTCTCTCTCTCTCTCTCTCTCTCTCTCTCTATCTCTCTTTCTCTTCTCAGTTTTTTGAAACAGGGACTCTACATGGCCCTAATTCCCTATATAGACCAGGCTGGCTTCAAACTCGCCTCTATCTCCTGAGTACTCCTGGGATTAAAGTAGCATGCATCACCATACCCAGCCTAATTATATCCCTTCTAATGGGTACTAATCATCAAGGAAGTAAAATTATGTTATTGATGTTATTATGAGACAATTTTAAGACTGCTGTGAGCTTGGCAAAATGGCTAAAAGAGTAAAGGCACTTGGCACCAAACCTGAAGACCTCACTTGGATCTCAAGAACCCTCAATCCATGAGTTATCCTCTGACCTCCATACTTGTGCAAATAAATAAATATTAAAAAATAGAAAAGAAAAAGAAAGAAAGACTACCATATCTTTAGTTAAACCCCACTTATTTGGATTTCATAGTAATACCAGCTCAGATAAACTAAACCAGCTTTTGAGGTCTATGTGGACAGGAGTTTGGGAGACCACTGGGAAGCAAACAAAACAGCAAGGGAATGAGGGGCCTTCTGCACAATGGTCTCCAAGCTCCACAAGAGCCCTGAAACACAGGTGATGTGACAAATGTTCCTTCTTGTCCAGCAAAGCTGGCAGCCTTTTGTCAGGTCTTCATCAGGAGGAAATAAGGATTCTTCTAGCAAGAACTCTCTAGGTTAATCTCTGGCTTACTAATGGCACAAGCAGCAGGAATGAAGTAGACCAATCCAGATGATAATGAATTACAGCGCTGACTGTTTCTGTACTAAATTACTCTTTACCAAGAACTCCTAATAGATTCCATATATATATATATATATATATATATATATATATATATTATCCCTCTCACATTTAGTGTAAGTGACCTGGTCAAATAAGCAAAGAACTTCTTTTGTCAGATGGAGAAATAATTCTAAAGATTCATTAATACCTAGTTGTAGGGGATGGAGAGATGGCTCAGTGGTTAAAAGCATGTAGTACTCTGGCAGAGGACCCATGTAAGTTCCCAGTACCCATGTCAAATGGTTCATAACTGCCTGCTATTCCAGCTTCAGGGGATCTGATCTCTTCTGGCCTTTGAGAGAACTGAGCTCACGTGCACAAGCCTACATATGAACCCATAATTTAAATTTAAAAAATTTTTTTGAGTCATCATTTTTCTAGTATACTTCTACTGGAGAGAAAATGTTATCACTGGCAATTTTTTTTCTTTCTTAAAGCTTTTACATCCTATGCTACATAGGATTAAATATGTATGCTACATATTGTAGCATACATGTTGTATGCTACAATGGTGTCTTCATAGATGGAATGACTTTCCATAGTCAAAGCTTACCTGTGTTTAGCCTCATGGCCCTGTGTCTAGGAAAAGGGCCATCTCATATTAGGAATACATCTGTTAAAGTTTGCCCTCCTGAACTGGCTGGCAGGTAGGTCTGGCAAATTACTTGCTGCCAGCAAAACAGCTAGTCTACCTAAATGTATCTATTGTCTGTTTAAAAAAAATCTTCATAATTAAAAAGCTAATTAACTTCCTTTTATTTAAACCATGTTTTAAAATCAGACTTTTTTTGCCATTCAAGACTCATACAATTATAAGGAATTTTGAAGTTTTTGCTCGTTCCACATTGAAGACTGCTTATCAATAAAAAACTGGATATTGTGGCAGCTGCTATCGACATGTACAAACCCTTCAGTATATATGAGGAAGAGGTGAGAGGTTGTCACCCTCTATTGAGAGAATACATTTGTAAAATAAATGTTGCACAGGGTGGTCTGTGCCTTGCTTAGTTCTGGTAGTCTTATGGTTGGAAGATATGTCATACAGCAGTTTACCAAGTGGGCCTTGCCCTACAGATACTAAATGACTCACTCTCTAAAGAAAAGCTGCTGGTACAAGGGGCTGACACCTGTTCAGGTTTCCCAAAGTCTTCCCAGTGCCAGGGCCTGTTTTGAGCCAGAGAATCAGGCCTAGAGAAGGGCAAAGAACTAAACCTCTGAGAAAAGGGCATTCCTCTGAAATACAGGACAGTATGCCCTGATGATCTCCTCACAAAGGGTACCAGGGGACGTGTGTATCAGGATTGGAAGTGTTGGCCAAGAGGGAGAACTGACATAACTTTCCCTGACATAGGTGTAGATGCGTGTAGCACCTACTAAGCCCAAGAAGACAGAGAGCCTAAGAATCAAAATCCCAGTGGGGACTTGAGAACAGTAACCCCAAAATCTGTCTCCCTTTTCCTGTGTGATAGGGATTTAGGTGTGCCATCTGAGTCCCAGGGATGTTGCAAGAGACCAGGGTGGCTGAGTCCCTCCTCTGCTTGTCACTACATCATTTTCCCAAGTCCTTCTCCCAACTAAACACAGAGATTGACATGCCAAGAGAGACCACACTGCCCACCCCTTCCTCCTAGAAGAAGAGCGAGTACATCCCACCTCTCTCTCTACTTCTAGTGGCCTACATTCCAAGGCTGGCCCATGCAGGGGAAAAGGAAAGTCGGAATCAGCAATGAGATAGCATCTTATATAAAAGGAATTCCTTGTGACTCGAAGAGACCAGGAAGCTATGCCACCTACCTAAAATATTAAGTGCTCTTGTGCCTGGCTTATTCAGGACTAATGATGGGAAAACAATTGAACAAACTTTTAGGTGTTTGGATAGTTATGGAGTTGAAACTGTTCAGTGAAGCAGCCTCAGAGCCTCAGGCTCAGAAATCCCATCCCTCTCAATAGGTTCTCTACCTTCTGGTGAAGTTCCTGTAGCCTTGTCTGCCTCCTAACCATCTTAGAAGCTATTATCTGTGTCCACCGCAGGGGACCTCAGTAAGTCATTTAGTCTCTCTGAAGGTTGCTGTCTTTCTCAGGTGATGGGTGGTATGTTGACTCCTGGTGCTGTTAGAAGTATATGCAAGAGCCAGGAGCCTTGATTCACAAGATAGAATTTACTTAGGAGTGTGGATGAGAGGGATGAATGGGCTGAGGGAATCGTATGGATACATTTAGTGCCAGTAAAGATGGTAATATAACCAAGCCTAGAGTCAGTACAGGCGTCCCTCCGTGTCCTTCCTTTCTGCATCCATAGGTACAAATAACAGCCGATAAAAATCTGACCATGCTGCATGATTTTGACATGTTTCCCTAGACAGTACAGTATATCACCTATGTGTTTTATCATTTCCCCCTATTCAGTATAGTATAACACCTATGTGTTATATTCTTTGTGAGGTACGGGAAGGTATATGTAAGCTATGTCCTGAAAGCACTCCCCCGTAGATACCTCAGGACACACACTGTGTATTTAAAATCAGGAAGAAGCTGTTAGGGACAGGGAAGGTGGAATGGGCGGCCCCAAGACTTGACTTGCTAGGGAATGAATATCTGGCAGACTTCTTGTAGAGAAAATGACTTAAGGTTTAAAACAGAAGCCAGTAAATGAGAGATGGCCAGAGCCTAGGGGTATAACTTCCTTACAGAATGCTGGGTATCCGCAGTGTCTCCTTCACATGGGGCAGACAGAGGAGGACTAGAAAGCAAATGCACAAGTATGGAGGAGAAGCCTCCTCACTGGACAGAGATGTTAAAATCTGGTGAGCATCTCTGGGAAGATGGCAGCGGAGGAAATGTAATCAGGGACAAGCCTACTTCCATAATTTGTTTATGGCTGAAACTGCCCCATGTAGGTTTCTAAAGCACACTGTGGGTATATGTCCCCCCAGCCCCTGCAGTGATCCTTGTCAGATCCACAGGGGTTTCTGGGAACACACTGGACTTGCTAAGTGAGTCCAGACCATATCCTATTATTCAACTTCAGTGTTTGGATTTTATTTGGTAGGGGAGGGGGATGCTGGTTTTTGACAGTTTTTCTGTATAGCTCAGCAAACATTCTATCTGGACCTCCCAAATCCAAGTACCCCACCACAGTGTCTTTTAAGGTGACAACATTCATGAAAACAACTCTGAAAAAGATGGGCCCCTAGCACCGTAGGTTTCATGTGGCACCTTGGGAAGGTGTTGGTTGGCCAAGCATTTGATTCTGAGCACACGTTGCAGTTTTAGATTTCTGCTGGTGTGGTGGAGAACCCAGTAAAGATACAGGTTCACTGCACCTATAAAGGCTGGTGAGCTCCCCTGGTCCTCAGTTCCTCTGCCTTGGCAGGGGATGCTCCAGCATATCCTCTGTCCCACAGGACCTGGCCCCTGTGGCTTTTCAACCAGAGTTCCACCCTAGAGATCCCTGGAGGCACAAGCATCATTTACTGGTTTGTTCTTAACCATTGAAGATAAGAAAATCCAGATGTTTAACTGGTTTTAAAGATGCTTTTTTTCCATCTTTCAATGAAATATTTATTTTTGGAAAATGAAGAGGGGAGATGCTGCTTTTCTTTATGGCAAAAGTAAAAATAGTTTGCTTTTCCTGAGCTGTGAATTTATTTGTAATTTCCCTTGATATAGCCCTAACATTTTGAATGTTACCCCTCCCCCACTCCCACTCCACCCTTCCTGCCCCCAACCCAAGATACTATTTTTTCTTTTTTTTTATTGGATATTTTATTTATTTACATTTCAGATTTTATCCCCTTTCCCCATCCTCCCCCAGAAAACCCCCATCCAGTCCCCCCTCCTGCTGCTTCTATGAGGGTGTGCTCCCACCCATCCACCCACTCCCCCCTCCCCGCCCTCGAAATCTCTCACACTAGAGCATCCAGTCTTCACAGGACCAAGAACCAAGCAAAAAAAGAAAATGACTTGGAAGTCAATTACTAAACCTTGAGTACCCTACACATTTTTTTAATTTTTTTTTTTTTAAGAAATGTGATTCTTTTGTTTTGCTGTTTCCTCCCTCCCCTGGTATACGTTGGTAGCTGCCATGTTTTAAATATTGACAAGATAAGATAGTTTTCTGTTTATACCAGCAGTCGTCTGTCTGTGAAATCTGGACGAATCAGAACGCTGGATTTCCTTTCTCAGCGATCCATCAGGTTCATAATGTAAGGCTACAAACGGTTGTTTTCTCTTCCTGAACTTGCGCTTTGTAGTGTGTCGCAGTGTTGTTGTCACTCGCCCAAGGTACTACGTCCCAGCAATGCGAACACTTTGTAATGTCTGGTGGCTTCTGAGATGCTTTGTCTCTTACACTTCATGTGCTTTGTGACTGGGTGATGTGTAAACGCTGTCCTAAAAGAGAAACATACTTGGTTGGTCTGGAAATACACAGTTACAACCTGTCCCGTCTGAGTTTTGGCTTCCATTTCAGATGTCTGTCTTTACTTGCTCTTATAGGAAAAAAGGCAAAGGGTAAATTGGTACATAGAGAAACTGTATATATCAGCGCCATTCTCCCCGTTTTGTACTTTGTGTCCACGAGCTATTCAACCCTTTGTGTCTGGTGATTCTTAAGGATTCATGCACTTTATTTGTGAGAAATACTTGACTTGCATGACATACCCTACAATTGATGCAAATATCAGGGGAGAAGAGCCAGGGAGGGGGTGGAGGTGGGGTGGGGTGGGGTTCTTACAGCTTTGAGGTGGTTCTCAGCCTTTTTGCATTTGGCTGTACTGAACTGATCTTTACAACACATGTGAAATCGTGACCTATTTTATTCTGAGCTGCTTAATATTCAAATATTCACGTCTCATATTTGCATACGTTAGGAAAAATTTTTATTTGGAACGTAAACATTCTGGCATAGATTTTTTTTTTAAGTTTATAATTTAAAATACAATCCTATCTTCACATCC
>NW_021628100.1:0-11461 GCF_004785775.1 Grammomys surdaster
TATGGCCAGGTGGTCTTCTAGCCAGGTGTTTATGGCCAGGTGGTCTTTTAACCAGGTGTTTATAGCCAGGTGGTCTTATAGCCAGGTGTTTATACCCAGGTGGTTTTTTAGCCAGGTGTTTATAACCAACTGTTTTTAGCCAGGTGGTCTAAAGTCAGGATCATTAAGCTCTAGTGTTTCTACCTTCCACATGCTGGTGCTTACCCAAGGGATTGTTACCAATTAAAACCAGGCCATGAGTTTTCTTTTTCTTTTCTAACGTCAATTGAAGAGATTCTATTTTCTGAATAAAGTAATAGGACAATATTTGAAAACCCGTTTCAGTGGAACTGACCTTGTGATTTTTTTGTAGGCTTGCTGACAAACCCCCATGATCCTTTCTCTGAGGCTCCCTATGCTCCTTTGGGTTGGCTCCTTTCCCTAATAGGCTTACCCCACAGGTGGTGAGTTTCAAGACCAGTTCCTCTAAAGTTTGATCCTGCATCAAAGAGAGCTAATCCTTCCATCTTGAAAGTGTAGTTTGAGTCCAATCAGTTCAGATCAACCTGGTTTGCATCAATTGTCTCTCCCTAAGCCAGTCACAGTGTCCTTTTCTATATGTGCTATGGCAGCAAAGGGGCTCCCCACATGGAGAATCAGATTCCTCTTGCCAGAAATGGGATTCACTTCTAAGCAGACAGAAATAGCCACAGTGACCAACTGGATCAACTCTCTCGACTTTCCAATCCTGCCAATGTCCAGTAGAAATTAGTTACATTATAAGGGTATAGATGTCAGCTTCCATGATTAATTGGATGAGCTTTTAGACTCAGATTTGAAGTAAAGAAGTGAACCCTAAAAAGAGAAATCCCACGCCTGTCAACTTGGGCCAGCTCCTTAGTTCTCCCGACTGGTGTAGTAGGTGCCTACCACACATCAGTGCTTTGGAGTACAAATAGAGTAATATTTGTCAGACCACTGCAGAGACTCTAAGGCTATGCATCTGGATCATCTTCAAATGTATTATTATTTCTAATTTTCCTCTTCATCTTGCTTTCTCAATGGCAACAGAATAAATGCACAGAATTTAGCTGTTTTACAAAACTATGTCAATTTTCCAGCTTGTAAGCCCAAACATCAACAATGGTGTGGGACTAGTATTCTTTATGAATGCAAGTAGTTCCCACTCATGTTATAAGCTAGCCTCCTTAGGAAAGAATTTATGATGTGTGACCATTCTTAAATACATTGAACATGTCAGGATCTTTATGAATGACATGTTAAAAAATATCTAATTATATTTTCATTTATTAGATATTTGTGAGATCTGTATTATGCCTGATTGGTATTTGTGTAGTGTATACAAGGTATTAAGACCGAAGGCAATTGAATGCCTTCCCCTTTCTCTATTAGCTGTATCTAATTCCTTGCCAGATTCCTTCTGATAAGCAGGATGGGCGCTACACAGCAGCCTGGCTCCTCAGCTTTGGCCACGTCTGCATCTTCATGTTAAATACCATTAACATACCATAAGGTCTTCTGAACTTTTCCAGACATGTTCCCAGATACTATCAATGCACATGGACTCCCTTCTCAGCCCAGAACAGTACTGGGCTTTTGGGTTTTTTTTTTTCATTCATATTATTTCCTATCAAGTTCTTTGTCTAGTGACTCTAGACTATTGAAGCAATTGGTAAGACTTGGTTTGGACTCGGAACATCAGTGTGGTCATTCCGGGCTCTGTACTATGCTAAACATAAGAATTTAAGTGGAAAGCATAGCTCTTAGATCATCTACCAATGAATCAAGTGAAGCCTTGTGCAAAATACAGCTAAGAGGAAGCTATAGCTTCCTACCAGAACCCTCCTAAATTGACATCATTCAGGGTGATTGAGGGTTCAGCTAGCTCTTGTTTTTCTCAGATTCTCCATGAGGATAAAATGAGGACACAGTGGAATCTCAGAAAATATCCTCTAACAAATGGCCCTGTCCAATGCTTCTTTTTAACCAGAAGCAAGAAATGAATGCTGAACATATAGTTAACAAATGAGTTGAAATAAAGAAAAATGACAGCCTCTGTCTGCAAGAAAAGACTATAATGTATATGTTGGAGAGGAATTACTGGCAAAAAAAAAAAACACATTACTTTGCAAAAATCTAGTTTCTTTGCAGCAGCAGTCCCTGCTATGATAAAGAGTTGATTGTTGCTTTTCTGAACAAGTTATTAATATTTCTGCTTGCCGCTGGTCTGAAGCATGTTTGTGTCAGTAGAGATGGCATTTCAGCTTTGAAGTAGACTACATACAACAGTGGCCCCATTGCTATAAACAATGTGATCCCAATTGTCTTAAATTCACAGCAGCAGAGGGAACTCCAGAGAGACCTAGAGAGCCAAACACTGAGCTACACAGACAGCTTCCTATTTTTGCCTCCCTCTGCTTTTCTCCTGCAAAGAGATCTTAACAAATAAGTGTGTCACACCAAGGACAGCTACAACTGTCATTTTAAGGGATGCAGCTTATAGATTCTATCAACCAATGGGTGATAGCAATACCATAAGCCTATCATTCTCTGTCATAGTGAAAGATTATTTAATGTGCTGTTGGAACCAGGACCAGAGCTAACAGGAAAGAGGGGAGAAGGTGAGGGGGACGGGGAGCTTCAGGAAGACACCTGAGTACACAGTACCCGAGCATGTCACGTTCCAATGGAAACACACCGTTTGCTTCCTCTCAAGTTTGCTAACCCTTACTTACATTGCTGACACCTGCCACAGTGGGTCCCTCATAGAGATGTTACCAGGGAAACACCAGTTGGCCTGATTCTTCCCTTCCAAGAATCTTCCACATCGACCTAACGGGAAGGTCAAGAGCATGAAGTTTTGGAAAGATGGCTCTCTAGACAGGGAAAGCACAGGAGGCCGAGTTGTCTTGACTCTTTCACTCCCTGCAAATAAAAGCGCTCATCTGAAAGTTTTGTGAAGAGGGTCACTCTCTGAAACTAGAAATAGATGCCAACCCCGAACTCGAGAAGTTGACAGTGTGGTTGCTGAGAAGAATGACAATCAGGTCCAGCCGTGAGGGTGTACACCTCTCAGCTCACATGAAAGGAGAGGGAGGAAGATCCCTCTCAGTCTAGGGGAGATGGGCAGAAGAAGGGACCAGATACTGACCTACAGCATCCAGGAGCGATCCTGTTAGTACACACACAGAGGCAGGAGTCACAGCTCCATGGCTGCTGGGAGGATGTCTCCACGGGAGGCTCGGCTGGCCTGGGTTTGTTTGACAAGTCTAATCAAGCCTGCTCAAGGAGCTGCCAAGATGACTGTCTAAGGCCAAGGCTTCCTCTGGTAGAGCCTCCTTTTTTGCTTCTGCCTTTGAACCTGTTTTGTATTGCTGTAACAGCGTTGTCATCCAGGAGAAGGAATAGATTCCACTATTGCTTTCATTCTGAACCTTTCAGATGTCTTCCTGGCCAATCTCTGAACACCCTCGAGTGTGAAAGTATTATACCAGCAAAAGGAAAACAAGAGAAAGTCCTTTTTCTTTTCAGGTCTGAGATAAGACAGAAATTTTCATCACATATAGAATCTGACTGGAGGGCTAAATTCACAGACATTTCCTTATTAAACTAACTACGCCATATCAGCAGCCTTCCCTGAAGGTTTGCAGAGTCTAATTGGAATGCCTCCACGGATGGAGCTGTCAACACCCTGCTCTGTGAGAGAGACACCATCAGGTTCTCTACCCCAGGTGACTGCTCCCTCTGAAGGTGGTGATGGAAAGGACCATGCCCATAGCAACCATCCTTCCAGAACCATCAATTAAAATCAGAGATGATTCCTGCCCCAGTCCTTCCATGCCTCAGATGACCCACAGCTGTCTTTTGGATAAATGTCAGAGAACCAGGGGAGAGAGTTTCATACACTCTAAACTTTCCCCAGACTTTACACATCAGATTGAAAGAACAATCATTTGGTGATATGGAAAACATAAGTCCCCCTGAATAGGGTAGAAAAATGCTTCGGAGCTCAGAGAACACCTTCCCGAGCCTGTGCCATTGGAGGAGAATTGGAGGCATGAGGGAGCCAGTCCTGGCACACGTAGATGAAGAGGATCTCTTACAGCAGAGGAACAAAGGCAGATTCTTTAAAAACAAGTGTCTGTGTGTGGATGCTCAAAGCAGAATGAGCTGGGGGAGGGGACAGGGGAGGAGAGGAAACGGGTAGTGTGGGGGTCAGAAGACCTTAGAGGCTACTGTGAAGATTTTGGTTTTCTTTTCAGATAAGGCAAGCTGAAAGTCACAGCCTGGGCTCTCCTTTTAAAAAGGTCACTTTGGCTCCTGTCGTGAATATACACTTAGAGGACAATAGTGGAAGTAATGAAGTATGGAAGTAATGAAGTAGTGAAGTATGGAAGTAATGAAGTAATGAAGCTAGTTAAGATGTAAAGGGATGATCAGGTGAAAGAGGTAGGGCTGACCTCAGGCAGTGAGAGCTCAGTCAGAAAGTACAGGAGGATTTGCCGCTAGACATAAAATGAAAAAGGACTAAGAACCAGGGGCTTCCTCTGGCTGATGGAGAGAGTGGGGTGGGACGTCTCAGGTTGAAATGCCAACTGCGTGAGTAGAGGTGTCAAGTCACATGCTGGATATCCAAGTTTGGAATTCTGAGAGAGAGTGTGTGATGGTTTGTATATGTTCGGCCCAGGGAGTGGTACTACTAGAAGGCGTGGCCTTCTTGGAGTAGGTGTGTCACTGTGGGCATGGGCTTTAGGACCCTCATCCTGGCTGCCTGGAAGTCAAGTCTTCCACTAGCAGCCTTCAGATGAAGATGTAGAACTCTCAGCTCTGTCTGCACCGTGCCTCAAGATCTGGGTCACAGGTGAGCCTTCCAATTCTGGATAGTAGTTCATCCCAAATATAGTTAATAACCAGGAATAGCCATTACAGAGAGGTCTAGACTGAAGATACAAACATGGGAGTTAGGACCAGAAATGACCTCTGAGGAGAGCTGAAATGGATAGAGAGGTCTAGACTCTGGTGATCCAGGGATGGCCAGCTAATAGGAACAACTGGGGGATAGGAAATAGGAAGGATGATAGACACATCAAGTAAGTCAAGGAAACTGAAAAGTTCTTTCAGTTTCAGTAGAGAAGCCTCAGGTGGAGACTTTACCTGAAGACCAAGAAATTGATCTGGCTATGGAGATTGGTATTGTGTAAAAACAGGAGTGTTCTGCTCTGTAATGGAAGATTTTTAGCTCTTCCCCCCGACCCCCCACCAGATTGTTTCAGTAGGGAAGGCCTAATGGAAGATAAGAGAGATAATTTACTGTAAACCACTAGATTGTTTCAGATGAGTAGAGAAGAAAGCCATCTCTAGGAAGAAAACTTTGGATATTGGTAGAATTCCTTCTATTTTGTGACTAGATTTGAATGCGATTGTGTTGTGCTAATATTTTCTGAAGGAAAGTCATGGTGACCCAAGGTACAGCATGGTAACAATCTAGATGAATGCTTTAAGGATACATGCCAAAGTCAAGAGAAAGTTCCAGACCAAGAAAAAAATTACATCCCTTCTCCTCCTCCTCCTCCTCCTCCTCCTCTTCCTCCTCCTCCTCCTCCTCCTCCTCCTTCTTCTTCTCCTTCTTTTTTATTTTTTTCCCTCTCTCCTTCCTCCTCTCCCTCTTTCTCTCTCTCTCTCTCTCTCTCTCTCTCTCTCTCTCTCTCTCTCTCTATCTCTCTTTCTCTTCTCAGTTTTTTGAAACAGGGACTCTACATGGCCCTAATTCCCTATATAGACCAGGCTGGCTTCAAACTCGCCTCTATCTCCTGAGTACTCCTGGGATTAAAGTAGCATGCATCACCATACCCAGCCTAATTATATCCCTTCTAATGGGTACTAATCATCAAGGAAGTAAAATTATGTTATTGATGTTATTATGAGACAATTTTAAGACTGCTGTGAGCTTGGCAAAATGGCTAAAAGAGTAAAGGCACTTGGCACCAAACCTGAAGACCTCACTTGGATCTCAAGAACCCTCAATCCATGAGTTATCCTCTGACCTCCATACTTGTGCAAATAAATAAATATTAAAAAATAGAAAAGAAAAAGAAAGAAAGACTACCATATCTTTAGTTAAACCCCACTTATTTGGATTTCATAGTAATACCAGCTCAGATAAACTAAACCAGCTTTTGAGGTCTATGTGGACAGGAGTTTGGGAGACCACTGGGAAGCAAACAAAACAGCAAGGGAATGAGGGGCCTTCTGCACAATGGTCTCCAAGCTCCACAAGAGCCCTGAAACACAGGTGATGTGACAAATGTTCCTTCTTGTCCAGCAAAGCTGGCAGCCTTTTGTCAGGTCTTCATCAGGAGGAAATAAGGATTCTTCTAGCAAGAACTCTCTAGGTTAATCTCTGGCTTACTAATGGCACAAGCAGCAGGAATGAAGTAGACCAATCCAGATGATAATGAATTACAGCGCTGACTGTTTCTGTACTAAATTACTCTTTACCAAGAACTCCTAATAGATTCCATATATATATATATATATATATATATATATATATATATTATCCCTCTCACATTTAGTGTAAGTGACCTGGTCAAATAAGCAAAGAACTTCTTTTGTCAGATGGAGAAATAATTCTAAAGATTCATTAATACCTAGTTGTAGGGGATGGAGAGATGGCTCAGTGGTTAAAAGCATGTAGTACTCTGGCAGAGGACCCATGTAAGTTCCCAGTACCCATGTCAAATGGTTCATAACTGCCTGCTATTCCAGCTTCAGGGGATCTGATCTCTTCTGGCCTTTGAGAGAACTGAGCTCACGTGCACAAGCCTACATATGAACCCATAATTTAAATTTAAAAAATTTTTTTGAGTCATCATTTTTCTAGTATACTTCTACTGGAGAGAAAATGTTATCACTGGCAATTTTTTTTCTTTCTTAAAGCTTTTACATCCTATGCTACATAGGATTAAATATGTATGCTACATATTGTAGCATACATGTTGTATGCTACAATAGTGTCTTCATAGATGGAATGACTTTCCATAGTCAAAGCTTACCTGTGTTTAGCCTCATGGCCCTGTGTCTAGGAAAAGGGCCATCTCATATTAGGAATACATCTGTTAAAGTTTGCCCTCCTGAACTGGCTGGCAGGTAGGTCTGGCAAATTACTTGCTGCCAGCAAAACAGCTAGTCTACCTAAATGTATCTATTGTCTGTTTAAAAAAAAATCTTCATAATTAAAAAGCTAATTAACTTCCTTTTATTTAAACCATGTTTTAAAATCAGACTTTTTTGCCATTCAAGACTCATACAATTATAAGGAATTTTGAAGTTTTTGCTCGTTCCACATTGAAGACTGCTTATCAATAAAAAACTGGATATTGTGGCAGCTGCTATCGACATGTACAAACCCTTCAGTATATATGAGGAAGAGGTGAGAGGTTGTCACCCTCTATTGAGAGAATACATTTGTAAAATAAATGTTGCACAGGGTGGTCTGTGCCTTGCTTAGTTCTGGTAGTCTTATGGTTGGAAGATATGTCATACAGCAGTTTACCAAGTGGGCCTTGCCCTACAGATACTAAATGACTCACTCTCTAAAGAAAAGCTGCTGGTACAAGGGGCTGACACCTGTTCAGGTTTCCCAAAGTCTTCCCAGTGCCAGGGCCTGTTTTGAGCCAGAGAATCAGGCCTAGAGAAGGGCAAAGAACTAAACCTCTGAGAAAAGGGCATTCCTCTGAAATACAGGACAGTATGCCCTGATGATCTCCTCACAAAGGGTACCAGGGGACGTGTGTATCAGGATTGGAAGTGTTGGCCAAGAGGGAGAACTGACATAACTTTCCCTGACATAGGTGTAGATGCGTGTAGCACCTACTAAGCCCAAGAAGACAGAGAGCCTAAGAATCAAAATCCCAGTGGGGACTTGAGAACAGTAACCCCAAAATCTGTCTCCCTTTTCCTGTGTGATAGGGATTTAGGTGTGCCATCTGAGTCCCAGGGATGTTGCAAGAGACCAGGGTGGCTGAGTCCCTCCTCTGCTTGTCACTACATCATTTTCCCAAGTCCTTCTCCCAACTAAACACAGAGATTGACATGCCAAGAGAGACCACACTGCCCACCCCTTCCTCCTAGAAGAAGAGCGAGTACATCCCACCTCTCTCTCTACTTCTAGTGGCCTACATTCCAAGGCTGGCCCATGCAGGGGAAAAGGAAAGTCGGAATCAGCAATGAGATAGCATCTTATATAAAAGGAATTCCTTGTGACTCGAAGAGACCAGGAAGCTATGCCACCTACCTAAAATATTAAGTGCTCTTGTGCCTGGCTTATTCAGGACTAATGATGGGAAAACAATTGAACAAACTTTTAGGTGTTTGGATAGTTATGGAGTTGAAACTGTTCAGTGAAGCAGCCTCAGAGCCTCAGGCTCAGAAATCCCATCCCTCTCAATAGGTTCTCTACCTTCTGGTGAAGTTCCTGTAGCCTTGTCTGCCTCCTAACCATCTTAGAAGCTATTATCTGTGTCCACCGCAGGGGACCTCAGTAAGTCATTTAGTCTCTCTGAAGGTTGCTGTCTTTCTCAGGTGATGGGTGGTATGTTGACTCCTGGTGCTGTTAGAAGTATATGCAAGAGCCAGGAGCCTTGATTCACAAGATAGAATTTACTTAGGAGTGTGGATGAGAGGGATGAATGGGCTGAGGGAATCGTATGGATACATTTAGTGCCAGTAAAGATGGTAATATAACCAAGCCTAGAGTCAGTACAGGCGTCCCTCCGTGTCCTTCCTTTCTGCATCCATAGGTACAAATAACAGCCGATAAAAATCTGACCATGCTGCATGATTTTGACATGTTTCCCTAGACAGTACAGTATATCACCTATGTGTTTTATCATTTCCCCCTATTCAGTATAGTATAACACCTATGTGTTATATTCTTTGTGAGGTACGGGAAGGTATATGTAAGCTATGTCCTGAAAGCACTCCCCCGTAGATACCTCAGGACACACACTGTGTATTTAAAATCAGGAAGAAGCTGTTAGGGACAGGGAAGGTGGAATGGGCGGCCCCAAGACTTGACTTGCTAGGGAATGAATATCTGGCAGACTTCTTGTAGAGAAAATGACTTAAGGTTTAAAACAGAAGCCAGTAAATGAGAGATGGCCAGAGCCTAGGGGTATAACTTCCTTACAGAATGCTGGGTATCCGCAGTGTCTCCTTCACATGGGGCAGACAGAGGAGGACTAGAAAGCAAATGCACAAGTATGGAGGAGAAGCCTCCTCACTGGACAGAGATGTTAAAATCTGGTGAGCATCTCTGGGAAGATGGCAGCGGAGGAAATGTAATCAGGGACAAGCCTACTTCCATAATTTGTTTATGGCTGAAACTGCCCCATGTAGGTTTCTAAAGCACACTGTGGGTATATGTCCCCCCAGCCCCTGCAGTGATCCTTGTCAGATCCACAGGGGTTTCTGGGAACACACTGGACTTGCTAAGTGAGTCCAGACCATATCCTATTATTCAACTTCAGTGTTTGGATTTTATTTGGTAGGGGAGGGGGATGCTGGTTTTTGACAGTTTTTCTGTATAGCTCAGCAAACATTCTATCTGGACCTCCCAAATCCAAGTACCCCACCACAGTGTCTTTTAAGGTGACAACATTCATGAAAACAACTCTGAAAAAGATGGGCCCCTAGCACCGTAGGTTTCATGTGGCACCTTGGGAAGGTGTTGGTTGGCCAAGCATTTGATTCTGAGCACACGTTGCAGTTTTAGATTTCTGCTGGTGTGGTGGAGAACCCAGTAAAGATACAGGTTCACTGCACCTATAAAGGCTGGTGAGCTCCCCTGGTCCTCAGTTCCTCTGCCTTGGCAGGGGATGCTCCAGCATATCCTCTGTACCACAGGACCTGGCCCCTGTGGCTTTTCAACCACAGAGTTCCACCCTAGAGATCCCTGGAGGCACAAGCATCATTTACTGGTTTGTTCTTAACCATTGAAGATAAGAAAATCCAGATGTTTAACTGGTTTTAAAGATGCTTTTTTTCCATCTTTCAATGAAATATTTATTTTTGGAAAATGAAGAGGGGAGATGCTGCTTTTCTTTATGGCAAAAGTAAAAATAGTTTGCTTTTCCTGAGCTGTGAATTTATTTGTAATTTCCCTTGATATAGCCCTAACATTTTGAATGTTACCCCTCCCCCACTCCCACTCCACCCTTCCTGCCCCCAACCCAAGATACTATTTTTTCTTTTTTTTTATTGGATATTTTATTTATTTACATTTCAGATTTTATCCCCTTTCCCCATCCTCCCCCAGAAAACCCCCATCCAGTCCCCCCTCCTGCTGCTTCTATGAGGGTGTGCTCCCACCCATCCACCCACTCCCCCCTCCCCGCCCTCGAAATCTCTCACACTAGAGCATCCAGTCTTCACAGGACCAAGAACCAAGCAAAAAAAGAAAATGACTTGGAAGTCAATTACTAAACCTTGAGTACCCTACACATTTTTTTAATTTTTTTTTTTTTAAGAAATGTGATTCTTTTGTTTTGCTGTTTCCTCCCTCCCCTGGTATACGTTGGTAGCTGCCATGTTTTAAATATTGACAAGATAAGATAGTTTTCTGTTTATACCAGCAGTCGTCTGTCTGTGAAATCTGGACGAATCAGAACGCTGGATTTCCTTTCTCAGCGATCCATCAGGTTCATAATGTAAGGCTACAAACGGTTGTTTTCTCTTCCTGAACTTGCGCTTTGTAGTGTGTCGCAGTGTTGTTGTCACTCGCCCAAGGTACTACGTCCCAGCAATGCGAACACTTTGTAATGTCTGGTGGCTTCTGAGATGCTTTGTCTCTTACACTTCATGTGCTTTGTGACTGGGTGATGTGTAAACGCTGTCCTAAAAGAGAAACATACTTGGTTGGTCTGGAAATACACAGTTACAACCTGTCCCGTCTGAGTTTTGGCTTCCATTTCAGATGTCTGTCTTTACTTGCTCTTATAGGAAAAAAGGCAAAGGGTAAATTGGTACATAGAGAAACTGTATATATCAGCGCCATTCTCCCCGTTTTGTACTTTGTGTCCACGAGCTATTCAACCCTTTGTGTCTGGTGATTCTTAAGGATTCATGCACTTTATTTGTGAGAAATACTTGACTTGCATGACATACCCTACAATTGATGCAAATGTCAGGGGAGAAGAGCCAGGGAGGGGGTGGAGGTGGGGGGGGGGGGGGTTCTTACAGCTTTGAGGTGGTTCTCAGCCTTTTTGCATTTGGCTGTACTGAACTGATCTTTACAACACATGTGAAATCGTGACCTATTTTATTCTGAGCTGCTTAATATTCAAATATTCACGTCTCATATTTGCATACGTTAGGAAAAATTTTTATTTGGAACGTAAACATTCTGGCATAGATTTTTTTTTAAGTTTATAATTTAAAATACAATCCTATCTTCACATCC
>NW_021628101.1:0-40801 GCF_004785775.1 Grammomys surdaster
CACACACACACAGAAAGAGAGAGAGAGAGAGAGAGAGAGAGAGAGAGAGAGAGAGAGAGAGAGAAGCACACACAGAGAGAGACACACACATTAAAGATAGATAGATAGATAGATAGATAGATAGATAGATAGATAGATAGATGATAAAGAAATTTTAGCTTTTCTAAAATTCAATGGTTTTGTCAAGTTCCAATAGATATCAACTTAGAATTTTAGATTTTTCTCTACAAATAACATATTTCTTCCTAAATGATTTTTATTTAGAAAACTTTGCATCCGGGGGTTTATTCTGAAAGCTGAAAATGTGTCTAGCTTACCTAGCATTTGGAGCCCTGGGTTCAGTTCAACATCTCAAAGATAAACTCCAGATGTTTATTTTTTTTAAAACCTGCTTATAAAAGAATAAATACTAAACTAATGATAATTTAAAAACCAAGAAAGTCAAATGTCATAGATTTCCTAGTTGGCTTGAATTGTCTACTTGACACAGCCTAAAGTTATCTTGGAAGAAGTCCTCTCAATTGAGGAATTACCTAGATCAGCTTGACCTGTAAGTATATGAGCAGGTCTTAAGTGTTAATTGTACAGGAAAGCCTAGCCCACTGTGGGTGGCACCACCCCTAGGCAAGTAGTCTTGGTCTTTATAAGATAGTAATTGCTATATCTACCTCATGGGAATGTGAGGGTGTCTATCTAACAAGTGACAGGGGTTGATAGTGTTTCTATTATGTACCAAGTACTGTGCCTGGAACTTAGATTTGTATTTACTAAGAATTAAAGTGATGATTCCTGCCTTCCAGGAGCTTATGGTAGAAAAATGAATGTAACCAGCAACAAACAAGGCTCCAGCTATAGTTGTAGGAAAGGAAAGAAGCATCTATCTATGCACGTGGTGTCAGGGAAGACTTAAGGAAGGAGGTTAGGTACAGTGGCAAGTGGGAAGAGTCAGAAGCCTTGCCCACATGTAAAGGCCAGTGTTTTCGTTGTAGTAAATATTGTTGATCACAGACACGTTGAAATTATTTGAATTCTGACTTTTTAGCATCCACTTTACCCATCTTGAAGCTTTTTCCTCATGTCCTTTAATTCTTTACACTGGCATAGACATTCCAGAAGGCCCAAATTGAAGTCCCTGTGCATTAAAGACTTGGTCTGCTATCTTCCACAAGCACGTCAGAGGAGCCTTTGTTTCCTTTCCAATAAAATAGGGATAACAATACCCATCTCAACTAATAGCCATTGAAGTAGTAACAGTTTCTGAAAGCACTTTACAAATTGTAGAGCACCAGACAATCCAAGATAAAATCTAAGGGTAACTGCAAACCTTCCTGAAAATGCTTTTATTAGCACCTTAGCTCTATAAGTGTACAGTATTTCCAGTAATCAAACAAATGCTAATAAATCCTGCATGCATAACTGAAGCCTATTGTCAAAATTATCCTCATGCATGATGATCTGATGCTATTGACACGAGGCCCATGAGATCAGATTACTGCCACCATGGTCCTGTTGCCATGGTAACCATAGCAGCCTGACATGAAAGTTCTCTGACAGTTGAATTGGAAGGAAGAAGAAAACTCAGCCCACTTCCTACATTAAATGAATTACAAGTATGCGTAAAGAAAGAAGCGAAAATTGCTAACCCTTAATCAACTGCTTTTATTTTTTTTCTCTATTTATAAGGATTGCAGAGCAAGCAGGAGACCTTTCTTTCCCACACAATTGGGTTGCAGCACCTTCATGAGGTTTAAAGGTGGCATCTAGATCTTGGCTATAGGGGAAAAAAATTAAAATACACATTATCTTATATAATAGTCTTCTCTCCAAGGCTTATGTGGTATTAAGCAGTAGCTGAGTCAAACCTCTTTTTTGTCTACTAGATTCAGAGCCAAAATAGGAAGGTCCAGTAACAAAAGCATCCTTCAAGCCTGAGAAGCAGAAAGAATAATTTAAATATATACTTTTTTTTTTTTACTATTATAGAAGCAAAATAGGGAAAGCCTGGGTAATAAATTCTGACCTGGGAGATAATTCACCTTTCCCTTGTTTGTCCTCAGCGCCATTAGGAAATGGCATTTTTCATGTAATTGATCAATTTGAAATAGTGAATCTTTGTAGGCAGAAGCAGCATTCTCCTTCTTTATAGTCAAGCGCTCGTTTTATGATTCAGTGCTGATCAGCAAACATTATATATTTTTTTGAGTTCTGGTTGCATGCCAGGTGCCGAACACATCAGGTGATTGTAAGACATGATATTTGTCCTGTTCATCTTCTAAGGGGCACAGTTGCACAGCCAGAGAACTTCCCTACAGACTCCTGAAGACAATGATAGATGTTGGCTTGTGCAGAGTCCTCATGGGATGACAAAAAAGTATGTCTTTATTGGAATGCAGGCCAGACAATGCTACCTGGGCAGAAAGGTTGTCTGAGTCAAATCCAGGAGGAAGCATACAGAGTCATCAGAACACTGAAGCAATGGCCAACTCAATTGTTCTTATCAATCTTTCTCCTCTTGAAATATTCAAACTGCAGGAAGTCACCCAGAAACTATACTCATAACTCATAACCCAATCAGATAAAACCCAGCATTCTCATTGATGACAAAGGTCATATCTCAGAAAGAACATTCTATGCTCTAGGATTCCTCAGAAATGCTTTTTGTTTTGTTTTCTTTTGTTTTGTTTAAACTGGAGGATGAAGACGTTTCCTGATTCACATCAATGTATAAAAACAAAGTGAATTACCAGCCCTTGCTGGTTAAGCTCGACCCAGTGGCACAAAAGAAATGAGCATTAAAAGGGTAAATGAATAAATGACCTAAAATGATGATAAATATTTTAGAACTCTCCGTAATATAATTCTCCAATCAGAGCTTCCACGCATGTCTCCCCAGCAGAAAATGTCAGCTTTCATCCAAGAAACTCTTGGCATGGTTTCTTGGCTCTTTCTTTGATATCAGGCAGGATACAATTCTATGATGGAATTTGTTCCCAACTTGCACAGGCTTATTTGATTTTATAGTGACAGTTGTGTACCTTCTTAACAATCTAATTCTCTTTCTTCTGGCCAGTGGTAGCAACCAGTAATAGATGCCTGGCCACAGTCCTACAGCAAGAATTCAAAGCTACTGTTGAATCCACACCCTTATTTCTGGTCTCTCATCTATCTGATGACACATAGCCAGCCAGGCTTGGAACCTATTAACAAAGAACTCTAAAAGCACAACAAAAAAGACCTACTAGATACATAGAAAAGATGCAGGAACCTATCCTGGGCCCAAGGCTGGCTCTTTCTCAAGTTTATAACTGGATCATAAATCCTGCACTTGATTTCAAGAGCTAACTCAGACCAATGAGCTGGCTGAGTTTGGACCAGCAACAAGGTCTTTGGGTTTTGCTTCTCTGCTCTCAAAGCAGGGAGGATAGTTTTGCACCAGAAGTACCTTGAAGGTTAAATAATATAAGAGAGTATTGAAGCATCTCCCCACTGGGAAGAGCTGTAAAGGAGGCAAGCATCTGGTCACATACACACCCCCATAATACTGTGTATGTGTGTTACGAACCAGAAGACAGCTGCCCAGATGTAAATACCAGCTGTGGAACCTCCCATCTGGATGACCTCATCAAGCCACGTTACCTCTCTCTTCCATCTCTTCCTTACTGAACTGAGAATGAATAGATAAGGAAATGAATGATAAACGGAGCTAACATCAATTATACTTATTCTGAATCCTAAAATCAGCCCCATGAAGTGGGCAACATTATCTTGGATAGGGGAGGAAACTGTGGATACGACAGTTATTCTTCATTCTTAGAAATGAAGAGTCTACTGTCTAGAGGAGAGAATCCCCTGAGTGAGAGGCTAGGAGAATAGGTTGGATCGTGTCTATCATTTTAATGTCTGTTTTCTGAGCTCATGTACTGCTCTACCAGACTCAGCTGCATCCGGTCAGGTCCTGGCACAATAAAAGCCCATTGGCTCATTCACTCTGTGTTAATTGCACTGCTGATATATGCAGCCACCAAGGCAGCCCTTAGCTAGCAAAGCTTGCAACAGGAATTACTTTACTAGATGAGACCAATTAGCTTCCTTTGTCACTTCATAGAAATGAGTGTCCTGAGAAAATTAGAAAGAGCCCAAGCAAGTTCTGAGGGTTGAATAACTGTACATAAAGCTCTAGAGAGGCTTAGGAAAGTCACACAGCCCAGTGAAAGTCCCCCGGCTTGCAAGGAAGCAACCCTGAAGGGCAGGGATCCAAATGGGAAGAAAGGAAGCTGAAAACAGATCCCACTGATGATTGCATCAACTTCTATGCATGATGAGCACTTCCAGCTTGTTAAGTGAGGGACCATTCTCTTTCTCTCTGTCTGTCACTGTGTCCACTCTATGCCTGGGGTTCTTGCCTCTACCCTTTGTGCTTCTGGGATCCCTAGAGAAGAACCTGAATCCCTACCATATCCCCACTGAAAGCTTATTTTTTTCTTTTTCACTTTCCCTGTTAAACGTCTTGACAATTTTTCCCTTGCCCTCTTCATATTCTGAATGCGTTCCTTCCTTCTAATCAACTATTCCTCCAATTGTTTGCCTTCTTATCGATTCTCTTTCTAGATTAAACTCTTACCCTTAAGAGCAAAAAAAAAAAAAAAAAAAAGAACAGATAAACCAAACCAGAAAGTACATGATTTTTTCTACTTATAAACTATCTTACTGCCACAAATCTACTTTCATGTGCCTAATATTAATAGCCACTGCAGACCATGGTTCTCAACATTGTTCTGCCTTTTTCCATGGGAGCTTCCTTATGTTTCCCAGAGCCTTGAGCCCAAGGACAGGTTTTGTTGTTGCTGTTGGTTTCTTTGATTTTTTAGATTGGCTCATGCTTTCTTTCCTCCATGGATTCATTCTTCAAGTATTGGCTGGTCACCTATTATCCATTACTTACTATGCTAGCCACTGGTGATACATCGTGGACTAAGACCATTTCTGTCCTCCTGGCATACAGCATAGTTGGAAAGGTAGCAAAGACACATCCGCTGGCTGGTGGGAGCTGATCACTGTGAAGCACAACCTTAACCCTTTACAATAATCTACCATGCTGGTTTGGTAGGAAAAAGCTCATTGGAGTAGAAGACACGAGGACAGCATCGATGCTGTTCTTGAGGTGATTTGCTAGCTATTCTACTACAATAAGGACATGTAGATATATAAGTCTCGTCTTAGTAATGAACCACTTCTTTAATCATGTTCTTCTTCCTGTCTGGCCTAGGGAAAGAGTCAACGAAAAACATGGACGTAAACATATAGATGTAGATACCCTAGATCCTAAAGGTTAAATTGGATGTCTCTACCTTTAAGATAATCTTTTAGAAGAGAAGAAAGCACAATGTGTTATCACTTCTGTGTTTGCCTAGCACTTCTGTTACCTAACTACCTCTGTTACCTGTCAGCTCAGGTCTCTCCGGGTCTTTTGGTGAATACCCTGTTTGTAGTTCAGTTCTTTATTTCTGCCCTATAGGGCAAGGAGCCAAGTTTCAAGAACATTCCAGTCTGTAGCCAAATTCTGTCAGGCTAAGAGTCAACATCAGGCTAATCCATTAGATACTACCTTCCACTGGACTCTCTGAGGATCACAATGTTTAACTCAGCAAAGAGCATTTTTGTTGTTGTTATTCCATGATCTTGTCTAGTATTACAAAAAGGAATGTCAGGCATTCTTTCCATAGAAACAAATATTCCTGAAGACGGTCCTTGAGAAATTAACAAGATGCCAAGTATATCTAGCCAACAATTTGTACTTTCCTTACCAGTCTGAGGCAATGTGGTGGAGGTTCTTGGGTGATCATCTGGTACTCCAACTGGCTTCTATGAGCAGGAGTATGTCAGACTCCCAATCTCCTCACTTCCACAAGGCCACTGTTCCCCAGGGTGTAGCTCCTAATGTTCAAAAATAAGAAATGTCTCCTGGGAACTGGAGGCAGGAATAGTGATGGTTAACTGTCCTGTGCCTGTTAATCAAATTATTATGTCAGTTTGTTAGTTATATCATTTATATGAATGTGAATTTATATTTATCATGCATGCATTTTCATAGTTTGGGTTTATTGTGCTTACTTCAGCTGCAGCATTCCTCCTTATGATGAGGTACAGATGGAGAAGCATCACAGTAAAGAGAGATTTGGGTTTTGTTCTAACAATTTCTCGAAGACACTCAGACTCAGTTTAGTTAATCTACTCAGCCTTTATTACCCAGTGCAATATACAAACAAAAGCTAAATGGAATAATGCTCTACAAAAGATAAATTATCCTGTTTCTATTAATTTAGAATGCAATATTTCTAAATTAATTGATATGATATAAAATCATATTGGTTAATTGATACGATATAAAATGAATTGATTTGATATAAAATCAAAGGAAACCTTGGGAAGTAGGTAACAACTTCCCAGGTACTTCTAACCCAACTTTGTTCCACCCAACCCCTGGGGGAGATGTTTATTTGGTTTATCTTCCCAGCTCACATTCTATCATTGATAGAAGTCCGGGCAGGAGCTCAAGCAGGAACTGAAACAGAAACCATGAAGGAGTGGTGTGGTCTGGTTCACTCTTAGCTAACTTATATTTTTTCATTCATTAACTAATTTATTTACTTTACATCCCAATCACAACATCCCCTCTCTCCTCTCCTCCCAGTCCCTCCATCTTACCTCTCCTCCCCCCATCCCCTCTCCCTTTCTCCTCAGAGACGGGGAGGCCTCCCATAGGCATCTTCTCCTATTGAGGCTAGACAAGGCAGCCCAGCTAGGAGAAAGGGATCCAGAGGCAGGAAACAGAGTCAGAGACAGTCCCTGCTGCTACTGTTAAGAGTCCCATAGGAAGACTCAGCTATACCTCTGTTACATATGTGTAGGGGTCCTAGGTACATCACATGCATGCTCTCTAGTTGGTAGTTCAGTCTCTGTGAGCACTTAGGGGTCCAGGTTAGTTGATTTTGTACATTTTTTTGTGGTGTTCTTGACCTCTCTGGCTCCTTCAATCCTTCCTCCCCTTCTACAACAAGAGTTCCCTGAGCTCCACCTAATGTTTGACTGTGGGTCTCTGCATCTGTTTCTATCAGGTGCTGGGTAAAGCCTTTCAGATGGCAATAATGCTGAGATTCCATCTGCAAGTATAGCAGATTATCATTAATAGTGTCAGGGCTAGGCTCCTCTCCTGTCATGAGTCTCAAGCTGAGTCACTCATGGGCTGACCATTCCCCAATTTTTGCTCCCTCTTTATCCCTGCATGTCTTGTAGGCAGGAAAAATTGTGGGTGGAAGATTTTTGTGGTTGTGTTGGTATCTCCATCCCTCCACTGGAAGTCTTGCCTGGTTACAGGAGGTGGATGTTTTAGGTTCCATATTCCCTATTGCTAGGAGTCTTAGCTAAGATCACCTTCATAGGTTCCTGGGAGTTTTCACTATCCTAGATTTCTAGCTTGTCCCAGAGAGGATTCCAGTTCTCTCTCTCTCTCTCTCTCTCTCTCTCTCTCTCTCTCTCTCTCTCTTCATCCTTCCCACACTTGATTCTCCCCCTTCCCTCCCCAGTCCCCTCCCTCCATCCACCCCGATGTCTGTTTTATTTCCTCCTCTCAGTGAGATTCAAGCATACTCCCTTGGGCCTTCCTTGTTACTTAGCTTCTTTGGGACTGTGGATTATAACATGGTTATCCCATTCTTTGTGGCTACTATCCACTTACAAGTGAATAAATACCATGTATGTGTTTCTAGGACTGGGCTATGTCACTCAGAATGATGTTTTCTAGTTCTATACATTTGGCTGCAAATTTCATGATGGCATTGTTTTTAATAGCTGAGTAATATTCCACTGTGCAAATGTATCACATTTTTTATCTGTTCTTTGGTTGAGGGGTGTCTGACTTTTTTCCAGCTTCTGGCTATTATGAATATAGCTGCTATAAACATAATTGAGCATGTGTCCTTGTGGTATAGTGGGATATCTTTTGCCATTACCCACCTTTGATATACATCTTATATAATTACCTGGACTCGGATCTTTTAAAATATTTTCTATCAAGAAAAAATACAAAATATGATTTATAAATATCCATTGCTTTGGACCACATCAATGTGGAAAGAAAAGAATCCTCTGACCCTAGATTTTAACAATGAATTTGTAGCCTCTTGTTCACTTCCAAAATTATTTTTAGATTGCATAGTGGCATCTATGAACATTTCAAATCCAGGTCTTTTTTTTTTGGATATTTCTGAATTTTGTTTCTTCTATTTATACCAGGATCAGGGCTGATGGGGAAGACATGAGAGACTTAGGCTATAGAGTCTCTGTGCTAAATGACTTTTATCTGTGACTTGGACTGCCAGGAATGAATTGATTCCCTTCTAGTGCCTCCTGGGAAAATCACTTCCAGATGGCAACAGTGAGCATTTTCAGAGAAGTGACAATCTAAGGCCTTACAGAGAGCTCTGGCAAAGGATTTGCCAGGGAGAAATCCTGAAACACCCTACACCCTATCTTGGGAATACACATCTGCCTCTACAAAGGCTCATGTTCCAAGAAGTTACTCATTGTTTTGTATGATTAAAATGAGTATCTCCGAACAAGGGAATTGGTACTGTCTGTGCCCTTGGATAGTCTAACAGTATCCCTGCATGTGAGACTCTTTAAAATGGAACCTGACTTTCTTAATTAATTAATGTGTGTGTGTGTGTGTGTGTCTGTGTGTGTGTCCGTGTGTTAGTGAATATGTGTATGTATGTGTCTGTGTGTGTGGTGTATGTGCACATGTGTATGAACTTTGTTATCATGTTTATGGTCTGATTCTGAAATCCTTACTGTTCATACCATACAAGGACTAGCATTTTAATTGCATGAAAGGTTATATATATATATATATATATATATATATATATATATATATATATATATATATATATGTAATTTTATGCTCAAAAGCCAAAGAGTTAAATATTTTCCTAGATGGTCATCGGTCTCTTTTATCCACAGAGTATATGAGTATATCCAGGGGTTTCTATCCAGATGTTTGAAAATTGTGATCTCAAAATGTTGAGGTTTACAAACACAAACCCCACAAACACACATTAAACTAAGAAAGTCAGGTCCCGTTCTAAAGAATCTTACATGAATGGATAGTGTTAGACTATCCAAGGGCACAGACACTTCTCTCTTAGCCAATATTCATAGAGCACTCACTGTACCTCAGGCACCACACTCAAATTAGAGACAAAAACCATAAACCAACTACCACCACGGAGCTTAAAAATTAAGTAAGCAATTTTTGGCTTAGTGAGCAAAAACACCTCACTCAGTGCAGGAGCAGCAAGTAAGAATTCTAGAAGTGGTGGAAAGAAGTTAGCCAGGTCAGAAGTAGGTAAGGATGGTGGAGTGGGGAGAGAGGGACAGGATACAGTTACTGAGGAAGCACTGCTAAGCCTAAGGAGTAAGATGAAGTATGGTTTTTCAAGGCACCTCGGGTAATAGCCTTCAATTCAAGTGAACACGTATCTGTCTGACAGCTACTGTTTTATTACCCTCTACCACATGCTATGCAAAGCACAGAACACGTATCATAACATAGATCTTTCTCTAAAAGCTGTATGACCTAAGAGAGCATGCAAAACATAAGGCCTGAGACAACACAAGAGCATTTGATCCTATAGTGCAGACTCCCCCATACAGAATGAGGTGAGGAAAGGAAGTCATCAGTATTGCTCGGGAGCTTATACAGAGAACTGTGTTTACAGAGCAGACAATAAATTATAACCGCTGTGTTCTTTGCCGCTTAATGTCTCTCAGAAAGTTAGAGCAGCAAGCCTTTCTGCACATGTAAGATGCAAACTCATCACCCACCGATCTACTGTGTAGCCAGCTTCCCCTCATTTGACATTTGTCACCTCCCCTACAATACTGCAAAAGCTTCTTAACAGTCCTGCCTACCACCGAACTCATTTCTTTACGAGTTCATCCTCCATTTCACCACCAAACTTATCTTTTAAAGATGTGCATTTGCTAATATTCTCTGCCTTGAATGTTTAAGGACAGCCAGGATTTCCTACATAGAATTTCATCACCATGCTATCCGGTCCCGCTTGGGGTCTGCGTTCCAGAGTAGTTCCGGTCTTACCATCTGATTCTTCTCTGTCTTCCACTCGAGATATCTATACATATAAATTTGCCTATCTGCGCCATTGATCATGCCGAACCTCCTGCTTGATAAACACCGACTCAGATTAGAAGACCACTCTCAGATATTAGAACTTCTATTCTGGTGGGACATACATATATGTGAGAGTACTCTCATTGAGTTTCACACCTTCAGGAGACAAAGGTCATGTTTTATTTGCTTGTGTTTTATATTTTGAATTGCTAGCAAGTATGTATGTAACAAGTATTGAGTTAAAATAGCTTACTGGATAATATAAATATAGCCAAGCATTCCTTTCTACACATCTCAATATTTGCCTTCTGTGACTGTAGAGCCAGCCCATTCGTTATAGTAGCAGGTACTATGTTCAGTGTATTGTCATTTCTAGGACACATGCATCTAACATGCACTAGCCCTTAAGAGGTTTAATATCTTGTAGGGGGGATGATATGGGTCACAGAGATAAAGAGAAAGGAAGAGATAAGAAAAGAACCATGCTGCTTGACTAGTTGACTAGTGTGTGTGTGTGTGTGTGTGTGTGTGTATGATGAAAGCAAAAGTCAGATAAGGGATATCATCACTGGAGCTGAACTGTGAAAGGTCAGTAGAACTTTAGCTACCTCATGAAGCAAAGTTGAGACCCAGGCAAGGACAAAAGAAACTGAGACAGGCAGGGAAGCTCTTGGAGGAGTTCACGGCAGGTAACCTCAAACGACTCAAAATAGCAAGCGAGGAACCTTATGAGATTGAAGGCTATAAAGATAAGATTAGAGACTTGGGGAATTGTTACCAGGGAATTTTTATGAGGAACTCCAGAGAAAAAGAACTGTCATGAAAAATGCATTCCTTCAGTAGTCGGGTGATGGGCACCTGAGCATGCTCCCAGCTCCAGTCTCGGGGATGGGCACCTGAGCATGCTCCCAGCTCCAGTCTCGGGGATGGAGATGGAGGCCCTGGCCAAGCTTGAGGAATTAATACACGGATTGCAGAAGGAGCAGTAGATAGGAACTGTGGGGCACAGTGGAGGACTCCACACTCATCTGCCTTCCTCCGGACCCTCTGCCCCGAGATGGACCTTTCACCTCTACAGTTTGCCTTTGCTTCTGCTGAATCTGCAACTGTCCTTTCCTGGTTTCCCGACTGCCTGTAACCTGGCTCAAGTATCTCCTTAAGAGCAACCGATTGAGAGGGAAGGGGTGGAGGAGGGGTAAGATGGGGGAGGGGATCAGAGACAGAGAGACAGCAAAGGGAGGAGAGAGAGATTGATCCATCTCTAAACATTTCTACATTTCTTCAGTCTCCTCCCTGATGGTTTGAACAGTAATTTTCATCCACTACCTCTGTTCTTCTACTTCATGGCCTTATTTTAAAATTTCAAATAGTATTTAATATAAAAATATTTAAGACTAAAACATATACATGTTATATACGACATACAAACTACAACATAAGTTGTTAAGATACAAAGATATTACAAGAACAAAATGAACTGTAAAATTTGAGAATAATGCTTATGTAAAATATTATTCAAACATTTAAGATACTAGAAATCATGCTGCTGTTAATGTTTGAATAATATTATACACAGTCACTTTTGATTTGACTTTTGCCTCCCAGTTTTCCTGGGAAGAACTGTGTTCTGTACATAGAAGAACTTCAGTAGCCGATCTGTGTAACCAAAATCAAAGGACCTCTTCTGCTTTCTAAATTTAACTTTCTATCTGTGACAGTTTCTTACTTGTATACAATATTTTGTGATCAGCCATTCCTCCCCCATGGCCTATCTTACTCTTCCCCCCACCCCTGCTTCCCCCTGCGTCTCAACTGGTCCTGCTTTTTTTTTTTGATACATGCCTACAAATTTTACGCAGATGCCAGGTGTCTGTCGTAAGGGCCAGGTGATATCCAGAAGACAATATTTCATTTCCCTCTCTTCTAACTTTCACAGGCTTTCTACCCTGCTCTTCTGTGACATTCCCTGAGCCACAGAGTGAGTGATTGGTAGAGATGTCTCAGCTAGAGCCCAGCACTCAGGGTTCTCCTGTCCCCACACATCCATTCTGCTCTGACCACTGCCAGCTGCCAACAGAGGTTCCTCTAAGTCTCAGGGCTGCAGGAGTGACATCAGCTGTTTAACTGCCTCTCCATTTATCAAAGCATCACGGTAGAGTCCCTGGGAGGGCCTGTTAACTCTCCTGCCAGAGGCTTTTGACCATGCTTGCAGAGGGATTTTCTGTCATATTCACCACCTGGTTCATGTCACTTCATGAAAACCGTTTCCTCTTGGCTCCCAAGAGAGCATACTTTATCCCTTGGTTCATTTTCTCCTTTTCCTTCCTTCTGTCATGAAATTCCCCAGGTCTTCTTTTCCATAGGCCCTTCATTCATTCTATCTCAGTTACAACCACCAACCACCTAGATACTGGTTACCCTCAAATCTACAGCTCCAACCTGAACCTCATGTTAAATCTTAGCCTCCTCCTCTAACATCCTCCTGGAATCCCCCACCAGTCCACAGCCACTCCCCAAGGAGAGCACAATATTCTTCTGTCACATCACTACCATTTGTAGAGTAGGTCTTGTCTGCCTCTGTCACAGCCACCCTTCAGTCCTGCCTTCCACCCAAGCTAACCTTGAGCAGTAATCAAATCTAGCCCATTGTAACTGTTTCTGTTGTTTTTATGTCACTATTCCGACCGCAGCTATCTAGACATCACTGTCTCCTGCATCATTTCTACATGGGTTCTCTAAATGGGCCTCGATATCCAGTTTTATCCCTTCAAATTGCATTACAAAAAACCACTGGGGTATACTCTGTAGACGATGAATCCAGTTATCTCTTCCCTGCAGAAATGGCAAACTGACTACCAGAGCTACAGGATACCTCTTATGTCATGCTGATGTTTAAAAAGAAACAAAAAAACAACAAAAAAAACTTCACTAACTCTTCCCCCACCTTCTCCTTCCTCCTCTCCCCATCTCTTTTCCCCCTCACTCACTTTTCCTCTCCCCTTCCCCTCCCCCTCCCTCTCCTCCTCCCCTTCCCTCTCCCTCCTCCTCTCCTCTCTCCATCCTCTTCTCTCCACCTCTCTTCCCCCTCCCTTTTCTCCTCCCCCTCCCCCTCCTTCTCCTCCTCCCCCTCCCTCTCCTCCTCCCCCTCCCTCTCCTCCTCCCCCTCCCTCTCCTCCTCCCCCTCCCTTTCCTCCTCCCTCTCCCCTTCCTCCTCCCCTTCTCCCTCTCTCTCTGGTTTGATTAAGATTGTGGATTTTCAACTCTCGGGACACTATTTCTTTTCTCAATGCTCTTTTGTCCAAAGTGCAATTGATTCTCACAATGCTCTCTCCATTCTCTGAATTCTGATTAATTTGTACACATCACTTATTAAGTATTACAGTCACCCTGCCCAAAGTGCCTTTCTCTATCTAGCCCAGTGTGCTTCAGGACTGTGTTCTCTGTACAGCCATAAGCATTGATCTTGTTGCATAAAAATGAAATCTATTAAAGTGCCTGTCTTCTGTTCCTACCTCGGCCTTATTTATCCACTTCCGTTGACTTCGCACTTCTCTAGGAGAGAGAACGTCTTAATTGCTTTTGAATTCTCAAGCTTCGCCAAGTCAATGTACCATGGTCTATACTAAATAAAGGCTGTGAAATGATGCAGTGAGTGAGTGAATGAATGAATGAATGAATGACGAAACTCCAACTTCAATGTCTTTCGTCCTCATCACTTTTAACAAGCTGTAGAAGCAAAGCTGGTAGTTGTATCCATTTAGTCAATGGGCAGTGAAAGGCTACCCTTGTTAGAGTTAAATGACTCTCATGGTTTCCAGTGGAGAGGCATCCACGTCTCCTTTTCTACCCAGTTAAAAGGGTAAAGAAAAAGGCACAGATCTCTAGTAATGAGCGGGTCTTGAATCAGCTCATCCAGCCTCTGCTCCGAAACTGAGCTCAGATTACAAGCAGAGTTACAGCATGTCTCCCTGTGTGGCCCAGTGGGCCAGAAACCAGGCAGTTCTGCAAAGCTTACACCCAGGAACATAGCCAGCTATATAATTTGCTGGGTCCAGTGTAAAATGAAACTATAGGATCCCTTATTTTAAAACAGAAGGGAGGGAACCATTGGAACACATGCAAAGCTTTTTCTGTGGTCACTATCTGGACTGCCGTGGTAGTTCATTTGTTTTATTTGCTGTTTAATCTTCTAAAATAAAAATTAGAATTTTATCTTTTAACATGAGATTCGCCATTTGTTTTTACATTGTGCAATGCTACTTTCAAATGCAGATATTTAAATAAGCATCTAATTCTTATGTAATATCGCCAGAATTATAATTATATTCTAGTTCTTATCCCAGGATGCCTTGACTTAGCCAGAAAAGGGGAGTATGGCAAACCCAGGAAGGTTAGAAGAAAGAAGGCCTCAGGCATGGAGCTGGCCTGGCAAACTAACTCAAACACCAGACACTTGAAGCACTTTGGACCCTGCCTCCTGATGCCAGGCCCAGGCAACATCCTCCCCTGGAGGATTTTTCTGACAGATGCAGTCGGTACCTTGTGGGAGCAGGATCTATGAAAGTCTCACCAGATACATCTCTTGCCCAAAGATCTAGCACCCAAACCTAGAGCAGACAGGGAATCCATGTACTAAGATAATCTCTGTGATTCTGGATAGCACTCACCTGCCAGTCTATCAGGTGCAAAGAGCACCCAACACAAACCCTCTCTGGACCAATACCCAGCTCCCTCCTGGGATGAAAAATGTAGTATTTTTATGACCAGACATGTCTGGAGGAGGGCAGGCAGGGTCCAAGGCACCGTAGAGCAGCAATAAAGGTTTCTCCTAGAACCATCCTGAGGAAGCACAGGAAGAAGAACCTTTCATGGGTTGAGATGGCAAGTCCTCAGTCACACTCTGTTGTCCCATCAGACTTCACTTACAAAACACAAATTCAAAAGAAAAAATAGGGAGAATTTTGAGACAGTAATCGCAGAGTATCAGGCCTAAGCATGAGGCCCTGTGGGCCTGGGATTCCGTGAAATACCCAGCTAAATGACGCACCCAAGGCCACAAAGAAAGGCAAATGGCAGAGCTAGGAATAAACCTACTTTTTTTCCCCCACCACACATGCTGCCTCTTTTAGAATAGACTATTTCTGGCAAAAGCAACATGAAACTACAAGATTTACAGTCCTGTGTTCTTGGGAGGGCAGGGGGAAGCAGTTCCTGCAGGCATCCTTTATTTTTAGCAATTTTACTTTGTGGTGTATAAAGCAACTTCATGCTCATTATATCACCGCATTGCTAAAAGGGAGGAGAGTTGTTACCCCATTTTACAGATGAGGAAAACATTCATGGATCCGGAATCATACTGCTGTTAAGGAGGAGAGCTATGCATGAGACCAAGACCACATCCTTATCCTATTTTATTATTAATCCATAGTCCCTAGAATGAAATTATGAGGAAGAGGATAGTGAAGACCACGAAGCTGGTAGAGCAAGCCCCATTGGAATCTCAATCAGACCTCATTGGAACAATTGCATGTCACTCACACTTGTCTCGATACCACAGGAAGCAGAGTTGGGGAGGTCCTGTTCCAACATTTATGTCCCTGCAACCTTGGCAGCCACAGAAGCTCTGCTGCTTCTTGGGTCACTTTCTTCTAGTTGTGGCTTACCTCTGTGCTTCTGTCTTCTCTGCAGTTGGGGTGATGGTGGTCATGTCTGTCTTACAGAATTGTTCTGACAATAGCAGTGCAGTTGATTCTCAGGGATTAATAGTTGTTGCCATATTATCAGCCATATCAATGTAAATGCTAATGGAGCCCACATCTTCTCCCCTGCCCCACCCTCTTATGTGCATCTGTCTCTCAAACTGAATAGCCATTTGAGGGAAGTGGCTTCTCCCTGCTCCCAAATAAGAAGAATCAATTAGTCTTTGAACAATGTGAGTATTTGAGTATTCATACACTAGGACCTCCAGATGTGTTTGGAAAGAACATCTGGTTCAACCCTCTTAATATTCGGTTGAGAAAAATTAAGGCCTAAGGAAGTTGAATGATTTTTTTTCCATGTTTATACAATTAGTTTTTTTTTTTCAAATAAGCCAGCACTCTTAATTTGGTGCCCATTTCTAAGTAATATTGCTTCTGGTAGATAAAACATAGCCTCATTATTGCCTTTGCTTTGAAATACTGATTTTTTTCATAATGTGGAATGATTATGAAGAACAGCAGAGCCAGTATATTTTGAGTTGTTCTAATTAATCCTGATGATCATTATCATTATTCCATGAAAAATGATTTCAGTTCGTTTGCTCTCCCTGTACACGTCCATTGGAGGATATACTGTTGCTCTCCCTCTACACGTACCTCGAAGGATATACTGGTATTATTCTCACAGTATGTTCTCTTTCTCCTGCCGGATAGGAAATATTTTTTGAGCCATATGGGCTCCTAATTCTCTGAATGCTTTTAGATTATCAGATGTCTCAACTGACAATCCTGGATAGAAATCAAATCATGAGAATTTGCAAAACTGGGAGGAGAAAAAGATTGAGAACATTTTGGTGTTATGGTGTACCAGCAATTCCATCTTTATCGTTCCTTCAATTAGAGGAGAAAAACCACACATCAGGCATCCTGCATATTGAAATTTGCTGCTGAATTTCTTAATGCACACTCACATATGCCAGTGTGGCTTCAACTGCATTCTGGTATGAGCCTATACTTCATGTTCATGCTTGCACATCCATTCAATGAAGCATGTGTGTTATTTGGTTCTTAGCCAAAAAGAGCTGACAGAGAAGCAAAGATAAGGAATCATGTTCCTTTCTCCCAAGAAGCTCACTAGAGAGCAAAGGAAACAAGAAATCTAATACCACGGAGAAAGAAACCAAGAATGCTGTGTTTGATTACCACTTCTTCAACCTAACCACGATGTACCTATTTTTAAATAATGTACACTTTAAGTTAATATGAAGAATTTGATGATTGTTTAGATACCATTCTAGAACTTTTTCTTTGGTTTGAAGTCTGTTTTGTGTTGGCCGAGAACTCTTGCATATAGAGAGTGAGACTGCCCTGGAGTGTAGTCAATATGCGCAGAGACTCTCCATTGGAGAAAAATGATTCTATCTTTCCCAGCAGGTATCAATGGCAAATAGCATCTTTCCCTTATTTTCTTTTTTGCTTCTTTGTTTTGTGTTGTGTTTTAGAGAAATATAGAGAACATGAAGGTGGGTGTGGAGGAAAGTGGGGAAAGCTAGGAGGAGTTGGAGAGAAGAAAAATATGATCAAAATATATTATATATAAAAATTTTTAAATAAAATTGTCAAATTAAAAAGAAAAATTAAACAACGGAACCTTTAATAATATTTATTATAGGAAAGGATTTCCTTCTTTTACTAGTGATCCTAGAAAAGAAAAGGTATAAGATAAAACAAATAAGTAAGAGTATTCTGTATGTTATAGACATACAGTCTATAATGTGTGTGTGTGTCTTGAATGAACCTTCCTTTTGTCTTCAACCTTGAGTCAAAAGGTGTGACCATCCAGTCCCTAAACAGTTCTAAGGGCTTTTCCTGTCTGTGACCTTACTTAGCTGATGTGGTCACTGCTCTATCAGATCCTTCTATATGCTCTATCTATCCTCCCTTCTGTACTCTGCTCACACCATCTCCTCACACATCAGTCAAGGGTGACAGGGTGAGCCTATTCCCACAACCACATCTTAAAACTGAAATGAGTCAAGACAAAGTTTTCAAGAAGAAAAATATTTTTTTAATCCAAAAGACATCTCAGGAAAAATAGCTTAAATACCAAAGCCAAAAATAAGTATAGGGAAAAGTCAGGAATATTCCACCAACCAACTGTTTCCAAAGCATTATCACCGTTTATCTCTCACCAAAGGTGTTCTAGATCACAAAGGATCTAAACATGCCCTTTGGCAATCTCAAGAGCTCAGGGTACAGCCACACTTAAGGCCAGCCTAACCTACCAGCAAATGTTCTTACTGTTTCTGCCTGATATGTATAATGTGTGAACATCTCAAGGGTGGGGATTTTTGGTCTATGCTTCATGTATTGTATTTACAGAACACAAGGCATATGTAAAAATATGCTTCCAGCTAAGCTCTGACTTTTTATAACCTCTGGATACCTGCTGTTGCAATGCTCAAAGGTACTTCCAGATATATAAAAAAATAAAATAAAATAAAATAAAATAAAATAAAACCACTTGTGCACATGTGGTAACATTGTATCCAGCAATTGTTAACTGAAATTGAAAGGAAAAAGCTCCTTTAAAATTCTTTTCATGAGATTTCATTATTTCAAGCCGAAATGGGATGAAACTGTGAAAAGAAAAAATCCAATATACACATACAATTACACAAACTTACACACACACATGTACACACACTTGCATGCACACATAACATACATTTACACACATACATACATACACATATACATACACACTTACATACACACACTTACACACACATATACATACATACATGCACACACATACACACACTTATATACACACATACATGCACACACATACACATACACACACACACACTCAATTCTGAGAACTTTCTTTTGTGTTCTAACACCCCTTGTTTGCCGCACTTAAATTAATGTATCCCAGTGTGAATATAATAAAATAAGGTAAACAGTAAATACCCGTTTGCCTCCTTCTCAACTAACATGCCATGAGACATGTTCCTATCATTATTTTTACTGACATATAAAACTGTCTGGAGAAACCCAGATTTTAAAAAAAAATGGAGAGAGCTTATGTATTCAAGAATTGTTACACAGCCCAGGCTTGCCTGCTTCTAAACATCCAATGGAACTATCCATAATGGGCAGTCAATGCCGTAATGGGTACTCTCTGTTCATGGTCCTGTCTCTGTTCTCAAGTCTGCCTTACCCTGAGGAAAGTCTTCAGTATATCCATATAAGCACATATACTCACATGTGAGTTTCTTCCTTTTCCTAGTGGGTAGATCTGCCCATGTACAAACACAACTCCAAGGAGTCTCAGAATAGGAGCCAAATCAGCCTGTGAAGTAGGAGGTAGCAAGCGAGAAGGGACACAGTCAAGTAGTGTTCACCACAAGGTAGAAATAAAATTGCTAGAACCATGGAGTATAAATGTGTAGGCAACTCACTTTTAATAAGGGTTCAACCTCTCCTCTAACCCACCACCCAGCAGAGGTAGTGGAAGAAAAAGTTCTTAGGATGTGGGGGAGGTGGACCTGTTCAGCAATAGTTCTTTGGGGGCAAGCCTGATCCTCTTGGCAGCAGTTCAATCTCATCATGAACAGCAAATATGACTCAGCAGCTGCAGACCAGTCCTCTAGGCAGGCAGACGCCACACAGGAACCAGCAGCTACAGTCCGGTCCTTTCAGCAGGCAGACACCAGGCACAAACCAGCATCTGTAGTTCAATCCTGAAGAAACCACAAGGCTTGCCAACCAGCCTGTGGTGAGGCCGCTGGAACCTCACAAGCAGTTTCTTGGGCAAGGTTCTCTCAATGTTGTCATTGCCACAGTGGGTACAACAAATCCCTGAATCGCTCAGGCTTTTCCCTGCTTTCTACTCCAAAGTCTCTTCTTCAGTGACCAAATACTTCTTCTGTCTGTTCTTACATATTTGGCACTGTGCCCACCCCAGTGCCTTTGTGCCTGCTATTGCTTCTGCCAGTAATGTGCTTCTAGTGGCTCTTCTCACCCTATCCTCCATCCTTCTAATCATTTAAATTGCTTCCTACCCAGTCTTTCCAACACGGGTCTTCTGTGTTCAGCGTTGTTTTAACTCAGTACTCTATTAGACGCCTTTAGAGCAGCTTGACTTTCTGTGTGAACTTGAACACATTCTCAGCTTATTTGTGCGTCACACTTTTAATTTTGTAAGAAGGTTAATTGTAACAACTTTCAAAGTTGTTGTGGGCAATAAAAAGGCAGAGTGCATAATGACATATAGTAAATATAGGAGTGCTGTCTCAAATTTTGCATGTTTTTTATTCAACCATTTTATCCTGTTTTATCCACTAGACTTTAACTTTTAATGGAAAAGGATCTTGTCTGTCATAGGAGGGGGTTCTGGGAACCCCAGTAGCATGCCTGACACAGAGGAATTGCGCAGAAACTGAGTTGAATACATTTATGTTGACTAAATGAATGAGTGCCCATTCTTGCTCTCTGACATCTCTAGATTTTTACTCTGTTGGTTCATTCCTAGCTTTCTGTGACTTCATCCCTAAGGCTATCCAAGAAAGAGCATAGCGTCAACATAAGTTTCAATTGATGTATTTTTTTCCCAGTAACCATATTTTTCTCAATACCACCTTTACACTTCAGGACAAATCATTCCTCCCCTTGCCTCTTTCCCTCCCTCCTATCCTTTTTGGTCTTTAACATCTTGAGTTTGTTTGTTTGTTTGTTTGTTTGTTTGTTTGTTTTTAAACTAAAATGTATTGTCAGAAAGCCCCATCACCTTTGAATCTGGAGATGTGTATTTCCTGGCGAATGCCATATCTGCAAGTTAATGAATGAGTTGTTATTTTGACTGGATTCTCAATGTTAGGAGCACAAAATTGTCCATCTTCATGGTCACACTTCCCTTAGCCTAGATCACCCTTCTTGGAGTCCACAACTCACACCTTTTTCTCTGGATCCTTAACATAGTAACAAGGAATACAAGTTCCCCTTGACTTTTTCCCAGATATGTTCCACCTTCTTTCATCCCAAAACACTGCCCTTCTTCATTCTGGCTGTGAAAGAGACAGACAGGAGTCATGTAAACATACCCCTGACCTGAGAACCTCTCCTCAGCTGACCAGTTAAACTTCTGACAAGGGTTTACACAGGAGCAGGATCTCTCACACTCAGCTGTTGCCAAACTGATGCTCACACCTCCTGTGTGGACCCAGTTCAGGACAGGACAAGTTCTGTGGTACTTTACCCACAAGTACCCTTAGTCACATTTATTAAGAGGCTTGGCTTTGGATTATAATTATATGAAAGAGCCAACTACTTGACCTTTCAGAGGGTATATAATTTAGTAGAAGTAAAATGTGTTAGAGAATATATATATATAAATATTTATTATATATGCATGCATGGGAATTAATCTTGAGCAGTGTTACACATCTGCTGACTGAAGAAAACGCCTGTCCCTAGACACCTGGTTCTCTTTCAGTAGAAAGTGAAGTCCTATCTTGGAGCCTGATAGAATAAAACACTGATCACACATTTCTCAGATATTTTACAAACTTGCAATGATTTCACATGCCCAAGACTATTCCCTCATCTATAAAATGAGGATAATGCCACCTAGCTTACAAGATTCTTACAAGATTTATAATTGAATGGGCAGTGTAGTGGATACCATAAACATAAACATTAACACTTAGTATCCCTCCACACCACTAGCCAAAGGAGTCCGTAAGAGGAGCCTGCTGGAAATACCAAAGCATTATGTCCCCCCTCGAGCAAGAGAAGAGTGTCCACACTAAGCTAGATGTTGCTCACTTTTCTCTTGAGAGGCACCAGGAAATAAATGTTCAGCATATTTGATAGAAGAATAAAACTCAGTACCTGCCAAGATTATGTACAGCCTACTCAAGGAAAAAAAATTAACTTCACAGCTTGTAATTGGAAAAGGACATGGGACAGCTGCTAACTGTTTTCCTTTCTCTGCTTTTGGCTTGTTCTTCTAATAGCTTGCCTTTAACACTCTGCATTGCAATGAGAGCAGAACAAGTAGATCTGGGGTGTCCCACCCAACCCCCAACCCACAGTCAGACTCAACGTCTGGGAAAGACCATTTAAAGAATCTAATATCCCAGCAACCCCTTTGGGATGGTGTAAAACCAGCTAGACACCATGCTGCAAAGGAGAAGTTAACACGCCATGCTTAGTTAGGGAACACTTAAGCCAGAAAAGCCTACAGGTCCCTGCCAGCCTGATTCCATGATTCAGTGAACAGAAAGGACCAGAGTGAGGGGAGGGATGGGTCAGACAGCTTTCTAAATGATCTTCCACAGAGAGGGAGTCAGCTGCTTAAATGTCATGAAGCCAGACATAAGATACACTGGGGCACCTACTTTTATGTAATTTCATATGCCTCTTAAGCAAAATATGTAAATGGCTTACTCCAGGGCATGTTTTTGTTTTGTTAAGCTGAATCTTTCCTTGCCTGCATTAGCCACACTGGAGGTGGGATGAGGTTGAGAATGAGACCTGCTGTACTGGGAGGATGACTATCTGGGATAATTTATGAGAAATATTCCTCAGTTCCAAGTTAAATGAGGTTGCTAGAAAAAAATGAAACATGGTAACATGTATAAGGCAGTTTGGATGGTGGCTAGCTAGCACGTGGAAAGAATTCAGTAAAGTATGTAGTTTACTATAGCTTACCTCAGCTGCCGCTTGTAAAAACATTGAAGGAATCCACTTCATACTGATTAGATACATAACATCTCTGAAGCTGTCTTTTGAAGTGTTTTGTATAGCTGGATTTTCTTCATCCCTGAAGAGATAGAGGACTGGGAAATACATGAAATGGTCTTTCCTATAGGTGAATCTGAGGCAGGGTGAGAATAGGGTGTGGAGGACCCTCCCAGGACCATCTGTCTGTACTGTCTGTCTTTCTATGTCTGTGCATGTAACTGGAAAAAAAAAGTAAGAACACTTAGATAATTTTGTTCACATCAACTTTTCTTCTTACCTCGAGAAGCTGTGAACTGGCAGCCTCCAAAATAAAGACTAAGGGCTGGAGAGATGGCTCAGAGGTTAAGAGAACTGACTGCTCTTCCAGAGGTCCTGAGTTCAATCACCAGCAACCACATAGTGGCTCACAACCACTGTAATGGGATCCAACGCCCTCTTCTGGTGTGCATGAAGGTGTACATGCGGATAGAACACTCATATATGTAAAATAAATAAATCTTTAAAAAACTGAAGACTAGAGCCCCTCTCTGGTAGCTGTGAGAATTTTGGCCAAAGAAGTATAAATCACTACACAAATGGACTTCATCCATTCTTTATAAATACATGTAATGCTAAAGTCTATACAAGTTAGACTCAAACTAACCAAAATTACAATTAATAGTTTCATCAAGCCCTGGTAAACACTCAAATAAATAAATACCTGCTTACTTAAATTTCTTCTCCTTCTCAGTTGCTTGAGACAAGATGTCTCAAGAAGGAAAGAAGCCTAAAAAGTAAAAGGTAAAACTAGCGACAGGGAGGAGGGGGCATTAGAGAGGTGGCTTTGTGGTTAAGAACATCCAATATTCCTGCAGAGGACCTGGGTTTGATTTTCAGAATCCACATGGTAACTCCAGTTCCAGGGATTCCCTCACCTTCTTCGAACAACTCAGGCATGACACATGCCACACATGTGTACGTGCATGAAAGTCACTCCTGCACATTAAATAGAAACAAATAAATCTTTTAAAATGGCGAGAGGAGTTTCATTGTGATCATACTACCTGTTAAATAGCAATCTTAAAAGTAAATCTAAGAATAAGTGTATTTTATCAAAATATGTAACCTGAATGTAGGAGTGTCTCTAACTAACTGAATGGTGGTGAATATCCAAGAACGAAAGAAAGACGTGGACACAGAGAAATCATGAAATGTCCACACCAACTTTTATTCTTACCTCAAGAAGCTGTGAACTGGCAGCCTTCAAAGTGAAGACTAGGAGCTGGAGAGACTGCTCGGCTGTTAAGAGCGTTGTCTGCTCTTCCAGAGGTCCTGAGTTCAATCACCAGCAATCGCATGGTGGCTCACAACCGTCTATAACGGGACCTGACGTGATGCTGAATTGATCGTAGACATGTGGGAAGGGTTATGATTATGTTTTGTCTATATCTTCATTAATTTTCTACTAATACTGTATTTCCTACTTTATCTATTAGATTAAACATAAGGCTTTCATGCCATGCCATGCAGACGTCATCATTCATGTATGATATCTGGAGAATAAAATTCTAATTCCAGCCTCAAAAAAAAAAAAAAGAATTCATGTGACCTTAAATTCCAGAAAACTATTCATAAGCTAAAAGTATAGATAGTTAATTAAGCATATATAGGAAAGTCTGCTGCAATCAAGAGAGTATGTTATGGAGGCCTAAGATAGAGAGGCTATGAAAGGGCTACAAACACTTCTAATGCTGCTCCATTAGTATGAGATAGGGAATTAAACACGGAGCGTGGAGGCTGCAAGATGGGGCAGCAGGGGAAAGCACTTGCACAGAGGCCTGGTGACCTGAGTTTCATCTCCACAACCCACAGTGGAAGGAAGCTAACTCCTGAAAGTTGCCCCTGACCTCCACATGTGTCTCATGGCACACATGAGCCCACACTCAGATGCACACATTACGTAACCTCACACTGATAGACACAATAATAATAACAATAACAATAATAATAATAATTGGAGCATACTTCATCATCAACTATCTGAGCATTTATAGTAATTGTGCTTGTTTTCTGAACGATGAGGTAAATGTAGCTTCATTCTAATGATGCACTGGAAAATTAGAAATCTGTTACTTATTGCAATAGCTACTATCACAATCACTCAGAAAAGCTGTGCTTTGAATTGATCTGTAAACTGAGATGAAATAGAGTCAAAGCTATAAGGTCAGAAGCTAAGACATAGCATTTTATTTGAAGAAAAATGATGTACACTGATCTCTTCTCTAGATGGGTTGTTGTCACCACAGATCCCCCAACCCCTTTCTGCAAGTAAAACAAGCAGAAAGTGCTTAATTTCCTGTTAAGAAGAGAAAATATTTGGATTTTAATTCATGAAAGATGTGAGACCATAACATTTCATGGCTGTGACATTTCTTTATGCTGTAAAAAAAAAAAACAATTAAACTGTGTATGCTTTTTGTGCGCAAGTTTGCGAGAGATCAATGTCGTTGCACCGTATATGTATCCTGTTTTAAATATCCCATGAAGTAAGGCCACACAAACTGTGAGAAGAATCTGATTGACCCAATTATAAAGCAGACACCACTTTCCCCACCAACATTATCTCTGGACGTCTTCAGCTTGAGCCTGCCTGAAGGAAAAGAATAAAAACATTTCTTGCTCCGGTGTGTATTAAGAAGGAGCCAGCCTTCCTAAGGTCTTCAAACGTGTTTCCCTAGCACTTGATTTAATATGGGATGTGAAGTCAAGAATTCTAAATGATTGTAATATTGTATTAAAGTTATGAAACCGCACGAACTTCTCAAGCTGTTCTGAGAGCTGGAACCATCAGTACGGACATCCCTGAGATATGATTTCAATAAATAGTTGTTCTGTCTCTAATGGGCCGTTAAGCAGGAAATGCAAGTACTCATTTCTATTTGGTCATCTCAGTGGTCTATCTGAGCCGAAAACCTCCATACATAACAATCTCCCCACGGTCAGGGAAGCCTCCACTTTGGCTACTGGCGCATAGAATATTAGGTGATTTCTCTTCATTCTGTGATTTAAGAAGGTAATAAAGATCTGTCCATTCTCATCAGGAAAAGAGCAGCAGCTGGAAAAACATCACCCTGGTCCTTTGATCATGCTAATAAGTTGTTTAGTTACTGACTAGCCAAACCACTTTCTCTATGATTACTCTTCCAAAACCACCTGTGTGATGGAGGGTGCTAAGCTCAGTAGCTTGTCTGACGTGTGTCTGCACTTGTCATTACATAGCATGGCTTTCTAACATAATAAATTAACGCCACCCAAAGCGTGACAACTTCATTATTCATTTTGACCATTAAAATATTGGGAGATAATTTGCTGAAGACACTATATTTAATATCCACGGACTATGACCAAATGGTATATAACTAATTACATCCCATGAATGATGACTATGTTTTACTCCTGGCCTTGTTTGCTCCATCTATGTGATTTGACTATGATTTCACTGTCAATAAGTTAGAGAAATCCTGACTACCAGAACTGGCTACAGTGATCGACATGCTGGAAATCAGGTATTATCCAGTACTGCAACCACCAGCCAAGTTAGCCAGAAAGTACTTGGGTTCAGGGCTGTAAAGAACCAACTGGATTTAGCAACTAGGGGTCAGTCTTAACACTTGGTAGAAAAGTCTATGGCGCTCGTGCTCATTATGGGGGGGCAGATGAGTAAGTGGGCGGGAGAAAATGTTGTAATGGGATGGTGAGGAGTGGGGATGTACTGGAAAAGTTGGTTTAAGCGGAAGACTCGAGTGGAGCTCTGCTCACCAAACCGGTGATCTATCAATGGGGAGCTAGGTTTATATTCGGCTTTTATTAGGGGAAAAGAGTAAGTTAAGCTGAAATTCTCTGCATTAACAAAAGCAAGCAATAGAGTGAGCGTAGACTGTGGCTCCTTAGGCAGAACTGGAATGTCTGTGGCCTTGACAGTGTAACTGTGACCCAAGTGCAGAAGGAAATCATAAGAATTATAAAATCTTATTTTACTCTAAAAAGCTGTAAGAATCCATAGCACTACAAAGAAGGTATCCTAGATTGCTCTGTCAAAACAAACAAACAAAAAAAATCAAACAAACAGATTTTTGAACTTCTCAGTAATCATTTCTTAAAGCCAACTTTAGGTTCTAGATTCTTGAAATGTTAAAATGACATTTCAAAATACACACCCTATACTTATATATAATGATACTTATCAAAAATTAAACATGACTGAAATAATAATATTTTAATGCATAGTGGTTAGTCTGCTTCATTTTACAGGTAAGAGCCAAGAAGCCTAAAAAACAATATGACTTAACTAAGTTTGCCCAATCATGATCCAAATAGGTCCAAGCCACCTTATTTTTTAAGCAAAATTCAAACTGAAGATATATCAGGATATTAGGGGTTATTCTATATATTATAGAAACAGGGAAAATAGAACATTTTCTTTTTATTGGTATTTTTGTGACACAAAATAATTGTACATATTTACCACACATAGAATGTGTTTTTATTTGTACATTGTCTAGTGAGCAAAAAAGAATAATTAGCAAAATGAAAAAAATTCTAACAGTATGCCTCATTAGGGGCACTGAATCATTTTCTTTGTATTTTCTAATTCATAAGGCACATTCTTATATTTTGTATTACAATTCTCTTCTTTCCACTCATTTTTAAAAGTGTTTTGTTAGTATCCTATATGCTAGGAAATCTGACCCAAAGCATAGAAAGTTACTATGTATTTAACATTCTTTTAAAATTTCAGACTTCTATACAATTGTTCCAAAAGTTCCCTCCCCTATTGAAAATAGAGAAGACAGTATAAGAATGGTATCAAGGAATGAAAGTGGCCTTTTGGGACTTAATTATTGAAACCATCAAATTATTCAAATACTGCTGCCAAATGTTTAGGATTAACTGTAGACCACAGATCCTACAAACCATAAAATCTTGGTGATATGCTTGCTGATGTACGAAGAAACTAGGCCCTACATTTTTTGAGAGTTGAAGGTATGGACTGGTAATTCAGTCCATGGACATAACGACAATGGCCTAGCGTATAAGTGGTCGGTGTTGTGATTGTTGTTTTAGGGTCGGTACATGCTTTGGGAAATTCTCAAAGACTAAAAGTCAGACCAGGCTTCATATATCCCACTCAAACTCCCTGAGTCCATTTCTGGAAGTAATAACGATTTCTCAAAATGAAGTTGTTTCTATGCTCAGCCATGCTCTATTGCATGCACAGGGTAATTTCTTGAGAGCAGTGTTTCCTGTGGCACAGGGCCAAGACTGGCTTTACTTGCTTTTCATTAGCCTTTATCATGCTGCTATATACCCAGATCGCTCTACCTCCGCCGAGATGGCTGGTGTAGCTGAAGCATCAGCATGATGCTATGAGTAGGTGGAATGCTTTTGTTCCGTGAATGGCCATCTTAAATCCCTAACCGTGATACCATTCTAATGACTTTAATCTTCTAACAACAGTCAATTATCCGTTTGTAACATGGTCTGATATTAAACTGTTTACATCCGTCTATTCTACCCTTCCTCTGTTCTTACCTGAGGAAAGGCCTCTAATCCATCTCCTGCTCTACTCTGCGTCTCCCATCTGTTCGGTCTACAGGTCCAATCTCCAACTAAAACTGCTTGATAGTTTTCCATAGTTTCTGCCTTCCATAACAATTACCTAAGCTCAGGCCCAGCCCAGCCCTAAAACAACTATAGCACCCTCTTAATGGTCTGCAGGACCCCAGGACTTTTTAGTTCATTTTCTGTCGCTCTAAGCCTCTATAAGTATCTGGTTTTCTCCATGTTTTTTCTGCCATTTCTCTCTTAAGCATCTCATGCTATGCATTCATAGGATGAAAACTGATTCATTCAGAAAAACAGCAATGCAAACTCATGAACTTCTACCCAATCCTCAAGTCTTCAATCTTACCTTTTTGTTTTAATGGAATATAATTCCTGTGCTTGTTTATGGAATTCAGTATGGTCATGGGATACATGTGCACAATGGATAATGACCAAATCTGGCTAACTGACATTTCATCTTCTTAAATATCATCCCAATACTTTATAAAATATTCGATTCTTATAATAATTTTAGAATCTATAAAACTATTATAGAATTCAGCTAGTCTACTGTGTGATGCAATATTTTAATGAATTTCTCCCATCTACCCCTTCCTCCATCCTCCCAGCCACTCTTCATGGCCTTACAACCCCTTTTCTACTTCTGGCTTCTACCAATGAGTGAGAAATATGGTTGCCTTATTCCATTTGGAGTATTAGAGTCTTCAATTTAAAGGGAAACTCTGTCTTGTAAACCCTGAAAGACTGGAGTTCAGGGACAAAATGAGCAGTCTCTACTCTTCTGTTTCAAACACTGATCAGGGGCTTAAAATACTCACATGAGATCTGAGCCATTTGGGGGTAGACTGGTCCTTGGAGAATACGAGGTTCAGCTTTTTTATCTTCTAGGGAAGGAAACTGAGGCCCGGCCATAAAAGTCAAAATAATCTTTCTAAATTTAGAATTCCATTATGTAACTCCTTTTTTAAGGCTGCCCATGGCTTTCCATGATGGCCAGAATGAATACAAACTACCATTGTGCCATACAATGCCCATTTAGCCTAGCCTGGGCTGACTTTTCCAACCTTACTTTTTTTTCCCCTTTCCATTTTATTCCCACTATATATGTGGGGGTTTTTTTCTATAGGTTATTGCACATGGTTTCCCTTTCATCCTTCTTGCTTGGGGTCCTAAGTATACTTCAGATATTTGATTATAAATCACCTTCTCCAAAAATGTGCCTTTAATCCTCTCAGGATTCCCAAACAAGCTTTGCATGGTACCTATTTGCAGTTTGCAAGCATTGCATGGTACCTGTTGGCAGTATGCAAGCATCACATGGTGCCTGTTTGCAGTTTGCAAGCATCACATGGTGCCTATTTGCAGTATGCAAATGCAGGGAGCAACTACCATCATTTGCAGACACTTGCATCTTATTCATTGTTCTATCTCCATATTTTAAGAATCTGACATTCGATATTCTAAAATGAATTATTTTTACTTTTAACCTGCCATGTACCTGTCAATTTTCCCATCAGCCCTCCTCCCCAAATCTATTTTCAGATTAGTTTTTAAAAATAAATGGATTCATTCACATCCTTCTAGAAGTCACTGAAAATCCTTAATGATGACTCTTCCTGGAAGCCCTTATATTTTTACAGGAACAGAATTCTAAGTCATAGGAATGACTCTCCAATGCAAAGAACTTGGCCATAATCATAGGTCACAGGAGATGTATGTGAAGGCACCTATACCTTTCCTATCAGTCTCACAAGTGACCTACTCTTCACTCACACAAAGTATGACAACTCTATTTTTGTTTATAGAACTCAGAGAACTTGTTTAACTCTGGAAAAAGTAAATTCTTATTATCTCATAAGTGCTGGATCTATCACATAACCTTTCTGGTTTTATTTCAGGGAAGCAATGTTATGGAAGATCAGGATTTGTTGGAAATTGGAATCCTTAACTCTGGTCACAGACAGAGAATTCTACAGGCGATCCAGCTCCTTCCAAAGGTAAGGGATGCTTCATTGGGCTCACTCATGAATGGCTTCTAACTGACGTGTGGGCAAAGCATATAACGGTATAAGCATGGGAGTACAGTGTTTTTATACCCTGCTGCAGCCTGTAAGAATATTCTTAGGTCCACTGTAATCAGACACAAAAGACTACCACAAGCTTTATGTGGTGTTAAACTGATCTACAAGAATGCCATATATCCAGTGCTGCAGAGCAGTGGCACAGATTCAGAATATCTCTTCTGCATGAGTCCTAACTGAGGTCTAGTGATAGCACAAAGGAGATGAGATTCATGAAATGTCCTTGACTTAAAAGCTTCATGAATGAGAGAAAACTTTTGCTGGCAATACATCTGACAGGATTAATATCTAGAATATATATTAAAGAACTAAACAAACAAAACCATAAACTCCTTAAACCAAACGGCCCAATCAATATGCGGGTTAATGGAATGGAGAGGTAGTTCTCAAAAGATGACGAGAAGATGTCCAACACGTATGCTAAAAGTGTTGAGCATCCTTCCTCAGTGTGCTGGATAGTTTTATGTCAGCTTGACACAGGTTAGAGTCTTTTGAGGAGGGAACCTCAATTAAGAGGGAACATCAATTTAAAATGTACCCTGATACATAAAAGATAGCCATAAAGAAGATGCAGAGTAAAAGTAGATCAAGAATCCATCTCATCCCTAGCATTAAGAAAACAAGCAACAGGGCTGGAGAGATGGCTCAGTGGTTAAGAGCATGAACTGCTCTTCCAGAGGTCCTGAGTTCAATTCCCAGCAACCACATGGTGGCTAACAACCATCTGTAATGGAATCTGATGCCCTCTTCTGGTGTGTCTGAAGACAGCGACAATATACTCATATACATAAAATAAATATTAAAAAAGAAAGAAAGAAAGAAACCAAGCAACAACCAATGCTGGAGAGGATGCAGAGGAAAGAAAATATTTGTATACTGTTAGTAGAGATGTAAGTTAGCCCATTCACTGGCCCAAAGGTTCCTTATAAAACTCCAAATATCATTACCTAGTTATATGACCAATAGGTGTATGTTTGAAGAACTCTAAGTCAGTATACTATACAGATTCCTGCATACTGCAGCTATGGAGTCAGCCTAGGTATCCATTAGCATATAAATCCATTTTTTAGTGTTGAATATACATAGTATATATGCATGATAGAGTTTTGTTCACCATAACAAAGAATGGAATTTTGTCATTAAATGGAACTTATAGGCAACTGAGATCATTACATTAAGCCAAATGAAATGTAGAAAGAAACATATTGCATATTTTCTTTCATTTGTGGGTCCTAGAATTCTTTATAAACTAAGAAGAACCTATATCTACACATACACCTATGCAACACAAAATCAGAAGGGAAATATTGGAATGGAAGAGACTATCAGAAGGAATACCGGGAAGGTGTGATCAAAGTTCAGGATATTCTTAAAGAATTTGTCTGTATAAGAATGAACACTATATGCAATGAATATACACCAGTAAGAATTCTGGGGTGAAAGAGCATCGTGTTCCACAAGAACCAGTTCCAAGACAGCCTCTAGAGTGTCTACAAGGGAATTGCCCAATAACAAAAGACATCATTTGGGAAAATCCACAGTGCCCCATCCCATTACACATTTGAAGTTGATAAGTTGGTTTTCCAGTCTAGATGTGATTTGTCAGGCAGGTATCATTTTTTAGTGGAAACTGTGTAACCTAGCAACAGAGCTGACCTTATGTTTTCAGACAAGGCTTTAAGGGAAGAGGAAGGATATAAGTACCAGTCTTTCAAGGTAGGTAGGATTTTAATTGGTAAGGGAAGGGAAAGGCACTTCAGGAGGCCAGAAGGAACTGTGTAATTACAGGTGTTACCCAGGCAATCACTTTCTGGAAGCATTTGGGAAATAATTAGTCATTTGGAATCCAGTGGGATCAGCACAACAATAGGAGTGTTCTTGATGCCAGTGAACAATATGGTTAAAGTATTTAAGACGGTAAGTTTTGTGTGCACTTGCCATGGTTTCCAAGATCATCAGAATAGAAGAAAATGCAATGTGCTTAAAATAATTGAAAAATGTGGCCTATAGCCAAAGATAAAGCAGAAAGAGTAGGTTTCTTCTATTTGTACAAGGCTAAGGAATTTGAATGTGTTTTGTGGGCATTAAGGAATGCCTATGCCTAGAATACTCTTCTGCTTACTTCCGGAGGCAATTTACCAGAGGAACTGAAGGAGAGAGAGAGGGTGTTAAAGTGGAATCTGCCAGCTGAGAGGAAGGGAGAAAAGACGGGAGCAGGTGAACTGTAATGGGGGCACCGACACTCATGAGCAATTGCTGGGTCTTCTCCCCTGTTTACCTCTTTTCAGTGTATCCGGTTTTATGTGGAGGTCCTTTATCCACTTAGACTTGAGCTTTGTACAAGGAGATAAGAATGGATCAATTTTCATTCTTCTACATGTTGTCCTCCAGTTGAACCAGCACCATTTGTTGAAAATGCTGTCTTTTTTCCACTGGACAGTTTTAGCTCCTTTGTCAAAGATCAAGTGACCATAGGAGTGTGGGTTCATTTCTGGGTCTTCAATTCTATTCCATTGATCTTCCTGCCTGTCTCTGTACCAATACCAGGTAGTTTCTATCACTATTGCTCTGTAGTACAGCTTGAGGTCAGGGATGGTGATTCCTCCAGAAGTTCTTTTATTGTTGAGAATAGTTTTCGCTATCCTGGGTTTTTTGTTATTCCATATGAATTTGAGAATTTCCTTTTCTAACTCTGTGAAGAATTGAGTTGAGATTTTAATGGGGATTGCATTGAATCTGTAGATTGCTTTTGGCAAGATGGCCATTTTTATTATATTAATCCTGCCAATCCATGAGCATGGGAGATCTTTCCATCTTCTGAGATCTTCTTCGATTTCTTTCTTCAGAGACTTGAAGTTTTTGTCATACAGGTCTTTCACTTGCTTGGTTAGATTCACACCAAGGTATTTTATATCTAGGGAGGATATAGTCTTCCCTCAGACAGAGAAAGATAAATATTAATCACACTTTCTTAGCAAGCGATCTGATGAAATTTCCCCACTGACAGTGAACTAAGTTTCTGGTGATAGGAAGTTAACACATTAGCAGATTCGAGGAGTCAGGCACACTGAAGCGCTTAATCATACAAGTTTCTATATTAAAAGGAAGAGAATGAAAACATGCCTTTAGACTTAATTCTTGAAGTAATTCCCACAGGGATGTTATTTACTTTGCTACTTAAAGTATTATTTCCTTAATAAACGTCCACTTGCCTTCAGCCAGGGCTTGTACAAAACTGTATACAACACCCAATACAGTTCCCACCCCCACTTAAAACAAGTAGGAGTGAATTCATTTATATCAGTGAATGGCCTCTGTACCATTATTTAATGTTCAACCGAGACAGTATCATTTCACTTCTCCTAAGAAACGTGGCCTAACCTGGAACCAATTCTTACTAAATTAGCAGTTAGAAATCTAGCGCAACTACACCCCCCTTTAGTAAGCCTGCCAATGAGTATTCTGTTCTATTATCATGGTTAGACTACCTGAACCAATAGTCCATTGATCCTCTCCACCCTGGACCATTCACTCACCTCCATTTCTCCCTCCTGCTTGCCCTCCACCTCAGCACATGGATTTTCACAATGTCTCTCTCCATCAACCCTTCCAAATCGTATCACACCAGACTGAAGCGCACCAGTGTGACTTTCTAAGCCTTCAGGATTAAAAGAAAGCTCTTACCTGGGCCCACAAAAGACAATAGGATCTGTCGTTCCTTTCCTACCGCATGGTCATACGAACCATTCTCTTCTACACTCAAGTCAATGGCTTTCTCTTTGTTACACAAAGTGACAAGCTCATTTCTGCCTTAGGTGCTTTGTTAATCCTTCAGATCCCCAAACATCAGTAAGGCTTGGACTCAGACACCCACTCCACAGAGGCATTCCTGGCTCAACACTCTTCCCCTTGCCAGCCATCACTCTCTTTGATAGCGCCTGCTTTATTTTCCTCATAGCACCTACAGCTACCTAAAGTTATATTGTTTATTTGTTAATTCATTATTTGCCATCATGCCATGAGGTAGCCTGTCCCAGAAGTACAAGAACCTCAACTCCTTTGCTCCTTTCTATAAAGCCAACCCCTTGCCAGTTGCTGGCCCCAAGCAGCTGTGCAAGAAATACTTGTGGAATGAGAACATGCAGCAATCTCTAATTTATTTAAGGGTTTTGCATCTTTATGCCTGCTCCCATCTGAAGATACTGATGATAGTCTGTGCGTAAGCATCCTAGCAGCAGAGTTCACTCAGCGCCTTGAAATTGCCTTGTACTTCATCCCATAATATGACCACTAAAAGAATGAATGAATGAGTAAATAAAAGTTGCCTCAGACATCACTCAAATATGTTTAAAATTCAGAATGTTTCGATTTTAAGGTAATTCTATAATCATCCATTTCATGAGAAATCCTGGGAGGGGAGGCCTTAACCTAGAATTATTTGGAGAATAAATAAAGTGTTGTTGTTTTTTTTAAGACAGGGCATTATCACCATGGTAGAAAGCAATGTTATAGAAACAAGGCAAAATTAAGCTAATGCATTCAAGAGTCTGGTGAGGACGTTTCTACTGCACTCACACAAATGAGTAGAGGATGCATAAGAATGGCCAGATTCATCCTCTACCGCACAACAGATCATTGCAATGCTTCAAATTGATGCTTTGCCTTTTTAGGTAATGAGCCCAATCTTCAGATGGCTAATGGCATGATATTAGTGCTGGAACATTCATCTGCATTCACTGAGGCTTTGCACTGCTAGAATAATTGGCAGAATGTCTCTTCATTTTAGTCACACAATTTCTGGCCTTCAGAATGTCTGTGCTCCTCATCTGTCATGAGAAGCATTTCATAATCACTCTCTGAGATGCCTTCACAACACACTGTATTTGGGATTTGATGAGGCTGCTCCCAAACAAGATGGTCTTCAAAGCACAACCCTGATCTGCTGGCTTGTTTCAAAGCCTGTTTTATTTATGCTCTGTTGACTCAAGTTTTGAAGAAAAATAACTCTTTTGGCAAGATCATTCTTGTAATTTGTCTGTTTTAATATTGAAATACACACCAGTACAAAGACCCACACATTTTTAAACACAGTTGACATATTCATGGAATAGAGTATACAACATGTATCCTAATCAGACACCTTCAGAATAGTAATCTCGCCGAGTCAGCTTCTTCTCCCATTAATTTGCCTCCGTCTTTTGTCCCGCATAGCCTCCAGCAATAAAGACTGACTATCAGTTCTCACACAGTGCCCACTTCTTCCACCAGTCCCAAATTGGACTTTATTCATGTCTAAAGTTTCGCTAAGCTTTTGAAGATCAAACTTCATCCTCTTCCCTTTATGGGAAAGAAATGATGCCAACATTTCCATAAGAAGTTTTGTCCTCTCTTATATACTAGACACGTTGTACTTTTTCTATCCCTTAGACACAGGGACACAGGGAAATTATCTGCTCATTTATTTGTAACATAATTTATTACATTATATTTATTATATTAATAAAATATAATATATTAAAATAATATATTTATTATATAATAATTTTGACCCTTTATTATTACCATATAAGAACCCCATAAATAAATGTTTGAATAAACTTTTAATATATTTTCCTTTTAAAGGGTCATAAGTATTCTTGTTCTTTGATAACAGAACACCTAAAGGTCAAATAGTCAAAAGATTTTCATTTTATAAAGGTATGGAGAGATTTGTGTCAAGGCCCATATTATATCTTCTTAATATCTCTCATCCTAAACTGAAAGTGTATCCAATCAAATTCATGGCTCCCCCCCCATTTCCCTATTCATCTGCAAATGCTTCCATTTCGCTGTGGCTTTTGGAGTTACTCAGCAGCAGTCTGCAAATACCATCATCCATCCCATAATTTTCTTGGGTCTGACTCAGTCCTGTGCTGTACCACCCGAATTATGTTTCTAGTCACCATCAGCCACCAGAACAGAGTCACTGAGCCCCTTTCTGTCCTCAACTGCCTTCAGTAGATCTGATCGGATGACAGCCTGTTGACATTCTGTTCTTTGATTCCATCCCCTAGCACTCTGCTCTGGTCCTCCTTTGCCTCCTTGTGTCCTACAACTGAAATTCAAAACTCTCTGATAGCTAGTGTGTCTCCTGATCTTGGAACTCTTGACTATAATACAGTTCCCTACACTCACTGTCTGATGCTGGGTAAAGATGTTACATCATCTTTACCATATGATGAAAACCCAAGTTCGAGTTACCCTTCCCAGCCGAATCCAGTCTATTCACCATTTGTTGTAGCAACATAGTTTCAATTGTTTGTTTTACTGAATGGTGCTGTCTTAGTTCTGGTTTTATTGCTGTGAAGAAGCACCATGATCACGGCAAGTCTTATAAAGGAAAACATTAAAATGGGGCTGGCTTACAGGTTCAGAGATTTAGTCCATTATTGTCATGATGGGACAAAGGTAGACATGGTGCTGGAGAAGTAGCTGAGAGTTCTACACTTAGATTGAGAAGCAAGAAGAGAGAGTGACACTGGGCACAGAGCACTTGAAACATTAAAGCCCACCCCTAGTGACACAGTTCCTCCAACAAGGCCACACCTCCAACAATGGGGCTTCCTATGAATCTGTGGTGGCCATTTTCATTCAAGCCACCACATTCCACTCCCTAGCCCTCATGGGCTTATAGCCAGATCATAATGCAAAATGCATTTAGTCCTACTTCCAAAGTCCCCATAGTCTATCACAGTCTCAACCCTGTTTAAAAGTTCAAAGACTCTTAAGAGACTCTTGAGTCTCTTAATGGCAATCTCTCCACTGTAACACCTGTAACATCACATTTAAAAAGCAGATCACATACTTCCAACATACAATGACATAGAATATACATTACCATTCCAAAAGAGAGGAAAGGGAGCGTAGTGAGGAAATGCTGGCCGAAACAAAACCTGAAAACCAGGTGGACAACCTCCAAACTCTGCATCTCCGTGTCTGATGCCAAAGTATTCTTTACCTCTCCAACCCCTTTCATCTCTGCTGTCTGCAACACACTTCTTTCTTTTGGGCTATTTACACTTCCTGTTATCAGCTTTCCTTAGCAGGCACTCCACAACCTTAGCATGTTCAAGGATCTCCAAGGCAATCCAGTCTTTACCTTCATACAATGACTTCTCTAGGCCTTCATTCATGGTCATCCCTGACGCACATCTGGCCTCAGCAGCTTTCTTTAATCATGGAGGGATAGTCCAGAACCCCTTTCTTATATCCTTGACTCTAAAGCCAGAACTGCATGGCCAAAGCCGCCAAGTTCTGCTGCTTGTTAGGGCTGGAATGTGACTCCATTGTTCAATTTCTGTTTTCTATGATTTACTAAAAGTTTGCCTGGCCTGGAACTCCCTCTGTAGACCAGCCTGGCCTCAGACTCAGAGATCTACTTGCCTCTGCCTCCCAAGTGCTGTGATTAAAGGTGTACAGCACTATGCCTGGCCCTAAGCTTTTCTTTAACTCCTTTTCACAAGTTGGAAACTTAGCTGGGTGGGGTCTTACTCCGAGACTACCACTCCCTTCATTCCACTTAGCGTCAGGCTTCTCTTTAGTCTGTTTAAACTTCGTAGTACCCCTTTTCCCTTCAAACTGTACATTTTGTATTTTTTTCTTGTGCAGCTTACTTCTTTACATTATAGATCTGCTGGCTATCAATAACCATGTGACACAATCAGTCAACACTGGGCTGTTTTGAAATCCCTGCAAACTCAATCCAGTCTCACAAGAATAATCTCTAGGCTACGTACTAATATTCTTCTCCTCTAAAACCTCTTGAGCCAGGCCCTAAAGAGTTCAAATCACCCTCAGCACTGGTGTCTCCCATGTTCCTACTAGGATGACCCATTAAGCCCCACTTAAAATCTCCAATTGCTTTTGTAGCCCAAAGTTCCAAAGTGTTCCATATTCTTCCAAACAAGTAAATGGTCCAGCCTAACACACCAATACCCCACTCCCAGTACCAACTTCTGTCTTAGTCAATGTTCTGGAAGACATTTAATTGGGACTGGCTTACAGTTTCAGAGGTTTAGTCCATTATTATCATGGCAAGAAGCATGACAGTGTGCAGGCAGACAGGGCGCTGGAGAAGGAGCTGAGAGTTCTACATCTGAATTGGCAGGCAGAAGAGAGGGAGGGAGGGAAGGAGAGAAAGAGAGACAGAGAGAGACAGAGAGGGGGGAAGAGATACTGACTTGAGCTTCTGAAACCTCAAAGCCCACTCCCAGTGACACATTTCCTCCACCAAGGCCACACCTCCAATGGTGTTACTCCATATGTGTCTATGGGGAAACATTTTCATTTAAACCACCACAGGTACCCCACCTTTGATTGAATTAAATCACTGCCTTTTCTAACCTCACTAGACAAGTTCGAAAATAAAACTATTCCTATTTCAGGAGAAAAATAAGATTCTATATAGCTGCATAACAAATTTCCCACAAAGTATCAAGTTGCAGCTTCTGTTGAGCAGGATCTCAGTGTCACATGACTGGACCGTCCATCCTAAAGTCTCTCCCAGGGATACAGTCATCTCTAGACTCAGCTGGGAAGGGTGCACTTCCTAGATCACACATGTGATTATAGGTAGGGTTTAGCTCTTGCATGGGGATGGGGGGTAGGGGAGGTATGGTGTCTATGTGTGTGGACCAGACCATCCTTACTTCCTTTGTATAGGGCCCTCTATAGAGCATCTCACTAAGGGAGTGCTGGCAAGATGGAACTCACAGTCACACTTAAATAATCACAAAAGTGGCATCCCATCCTTTTGCCATACCCTCTTCATCAGGAGCCAATCACTAGAAAATGCTCCTATCAGTCATGAGACACGGATAGAAAGCAAACATGTTTTTTTTTTCCAAAAGCTGCATTTGTGGACTTATCAGACCAGTAAGCTTCAGACTGCAAAGTTAACGTATGCAAATCTACAGTTGAATTTCTGGATTGCCGTGTCACACTATGCCGCATCACCATCCACACAGACATGAGCTATGTGTCTCATATTCTTCATGAATATGGCTTCTAACTATCTAATGCAAACACAGTGGTGGTATGAGGAAATTAAAGATGACTTTTCTTGTTGTTAATGCTAGGTTTTTCCATTTTAACCCCAGTTATATAGGCAGGAGAACTAAACTAAAAACATTATAAAGTATGTCTTGGAGAGACCGATTTCTAAGACACCTCCTGCCCACTCTGTCCTGAATCTGAACACTCTTGTGTAAACATAACCTTCTCCTGTCTCTCCTGGGGAACCTTGGTCAAACTCTATCAGGACTTAAGGATGTTAGAAACAAAAATACATTTTTGGAAAGATAGGGAAGCTAGACAGATAAAAGACATCCTTTAATTTTATGTCTGATCGAAAAGAATAAACCAAAGTGACAGTTGATATGAAAATCAGCAACAGTGAAACTCCACACGTGAGCAGCCATGGAGATGCCCAAGAGTCTGGGCTCAACCCCCTTTAAGGACAAGACAACACAGTCTGGTGGGAACCATGGCAAGAAACCAAAATAAAGCACTTGGCTACTCTGGGTACCACAGGAGGAAAAAGGAAGTCTTCCTTTGATGGATCACCCATTGTGTGTGGAGCGCAATGGAGAATCGAAGAAGTGGCATTATCTCACTTGAGCTTCACCACGTCCCTACTCTTGAAGATTCGAGTTTTTTTCAAAGACTTTAAGTCTCAAATGTTTCTTAGCTGTAATCTCGATGGCTCACACAGACATGGATCAGCTCTAGGGAAAAGCATTCAACCAACGTAATTCCTTTAAAAGTCTGGAATGGCAGGCTCAGCCTTATTCCCCTGTCACTTAGAAAAGTGACAGAACCTTTTTCTATTTCTTCTATGATTTTTCAGAAGAGTGATGACAAAGCACAGGCCACGAGCACAGGCAATCCCATGGTACCTTTTGACGGAGCTACTTTTTGCCCTCCCTTCCCATCACCCATTCTCTATGCGCCCTCATCTTTCTACTTCTACTTCCCCTCCTCCTCCCCTCCTGTTGCTGTCCTAAACTTTGCGACACCCTGATTGGCCTGACCATCAATTAAAAAGACACCATAAAATAGAATCTCTGCAATAAGCATATGGCACCACTTTAGTGTGGAGGCCCAATCTAAAGAAGATGCACAGGGCTCAAGTCAGAGTTCATAGAGTATTCTACTTTCTGTAGTTTCTGGCCTTTGGTGTGGCAGGATCTGTGTGGCTCCGTGCAGTCTTGAAAATGCTTTATTGTTCCAGAGCAAGCAAGTATTCTACCTCATACCAGGGGTTGGCAAACTTTTTCTTGTAAAATGTCAGACTACACCCATATATCTTCCCTTGCAACCATTCAACTCTGTTACAGAGTAAAAGGAGCCATAGAAAACTCAGAGAGAGAGAGAGAGAGAGAGAGAGAGAGAGAGAGAGAGAGAGAGAGAGAGAAGGAGGAGGAGGAGGAGGA